>NC_045447.1:4755707-4784700 GCF_002776525.5 Piliocolobus tephrosceles
AACATGGTGAAACCCTGTCTCTACTAAAAATACAAAAATTAGCTGGGCGTGGTGGCGGGCACTTGTCATCCCAGCTACTCCAGAGGCTGAGGCAGGAGAATGGCATGAACCCGGGAGGTGGAGGTTGCAGTGAGCCGAGATCACACCACTGCACTCCAGCCTGGGCCACAGGGCGAGACTCTGTCTCAAAAAAAGAAAAGAGAAAATCAGAGACAAGTGCTGGTCACGTGGCGCATCAGCTGTTGGCCCTCTCCATGTGTTGCTTGACATGTGCACGCACATCCCCGCCTCCATCCAGGGCATTTAAACCCTCTCGTGGGCGCTCCTCGCAGCTGCCATCAGAGCCCTGCCCAAAGGGAGCTGGCCTTCCCCCTTCGTGCTCCTGTGCTGGGGACCCGGGGCGCCAGCACCCACCCCGCCCCAGCCAGTGCTTTCCTCCAGGCCTATGGGGACGCTGGTGGCCAAGCTACTCCTGCCCACCCTCAGCAGCCTGGCCTTCCTCCCCACTGTCAGCATCGCGGCCAAGAGGCGGTTCCACATGGAGGCCATGGTCTACCTCTTCACCCTGTTCTTCGTGGCGGTGAGTCTGGGGGCCGGGAGGAAGACCCGCACATGGCCCATTCTGGAGCTAGAGGAGAGGCTCTCTGTCCACAGCGTTCTTGTATTGAGTGATGGGCAGAAGTGATTTGAAAATGAAAGAGCAAGCCCAGGTGGGGTCTGGAGACTGAAGAGAGAGGACTAGGGGAGTCCCTTCCCCTCTCTGGACCTCAGTTTTCCCATCTGTGCCAGGAGGTTGCTCTGGGATCACTGCCTGTGTGAGACCAAGCCCGGGGTGGAGCAGGGCCGTTGAATTGAGGGTAAGCCCTTCCATGTCCTTTTCTCAGCTGCTAATCAATGCCCCCACGGCCGCCCATGGGCCACCTCTGCTCCCTGCCTCTCTTCCAGCTCTACCCATAGGCCACGATGGAGCAGAGATGGATGGGGCAAGCCAGGCCTGGGAAAGGGTCTGTGGGGTTTAGGGATTGAGAAGGCTGGGGTGAGTGAGTCTGATTTCCAGAATCCTGGAGCTGCCCTGGTTCCAGAGGGCCTGCTGGTCTCTCCCTCTTCTGGGGCCTACTTCTCTCTCTGTGGGTCCGTCTTTCTCTTTCTATTTATATGTCTGGCTGGCTGACTGTCTCCGCTGTCTCTCTCTCTCTCTCTCACTCTCTCTCTCTGGCTCTCTCCTGCTCTCTGTCTCCTGGTACCTGTCATTGGGTGATTTTTTCCGTCTTTCAGTGGAGCGCCCAGAACCCCATCTGTCTTTGTTTCTGAGGTCCCTGTTTCTGGGACCCCTGTCTCCCCTGTCTTCTCTCTCTGGGTCCCTTTCACTCTGTGTTTCTCATACTGGTTTTCTGTGTCTAGTTTTCTCTGTTTCTCTTTTTTTCCTTTTTCTGTCTGTCTGGTTCTCTTTTGATTTCTGGAACTCGATTCCCATGGAATCCACTCTCTCTAAAACTCTTGATCCCACCCTCACTGGTTTTAGTCCCCTGACTCTCCGTGTGTCTCTCTGGTGTCTATCCACCTCTCCAACTTCTCTTTCTATATATATCTCTCCATCTATCTCTATATCTACCCATTCATCTACCTGTGATCTATTCATCTATTACCATCTCTCCATTCAGCCATCATTTATGTGTCTCGGTACCCCCTGCCTTCCTTCCTCTGGGTTTTTCTGACTCCGCTAACATGCCCTCACTGCTGGACTCCTACAAGTGGTGCCCCACCTCTTGCTCTCCCGAAACCTTCATTGTTCACCTTCCATCAGACCCCTCCTTCAATGACAGCCCATGTCCCGGCACGACACCTGCTCTGGGGAGGCAAGCATCCCACTAGCCTCCTTCTTGGGGCAGTGCTGGGCCCAACCTGTGAAAACTCCACCTCCTCTCCCCAGACAGCCTCCTTCTCCAGCAGCAGGGCCTCTATGGGCAAGAATGCCAAGTGCATGTGAGTGCGCACAGGCAGTCCTGAGCCGGTGAGGCCCATGAGCTCACACATGTGTTTGCAAGCATGTATTCACATGTTATACCTGCATCCTGAGTTGGTCAAGTCCAATTTTGCCTGCAATGGCAGAAGTTGAGTGTGTGTGCGTGCGCTGGGAGCAAGGCATCCCCTCCAGTGTGTGTCGCTCCTCAGGGTGACAGTGGCCTGGGGCAGGCTGGGTCCTTTGTTAAACCAGATGGCCCTGGAGCTTCTGATTCCACCTCGAGAGCCAGCGCCCAGGGTAGGGGACTGGGTGGGGCTCTATGCACAGCATCTGATTCACCTCCCCCACAAGCCCAGGATCTTGATTCCCATTTGGCAGATGAAGAAACCGAATCCCAGAGAGGCAGAGTCACTTGTGCCACTGTGAGATCAAACTCTTCAGAGCTCCCGACCCACCCAAATGCCACTGCATTCGTTCCTCTGGGACTCCAGCCTGGGCTAGGGCTAGGAAGCCTCTTGGACAGATGAGAGACTGAGGCCCAGAGCAGAGCCAGGATTTCTCTGCAGGTCCCAGGGCCTTAGCGCAGGGAGAAAAGCTGGGGTCTTATTCTCAAGACTCCTGTTAGACCTGGCTCAGCAAACCACAAGAACCCACCAGGCCACCCCTCCCTGCCTGGGACTCGGCTGGCCCCACAGCTGCCTCTGCACTGGTCTCAGAGGCCCCACCCTACCCCACCCAGAGTGGCAGGGGCAGCTGCTTCTCGTGACAAATGTCCTCCGGCCTCAAAGCCACACTCAGTCCCTCTCAAAGCTCTGCCGTCCGCATGGCGTCCCTTCCCTTCCAATCAGGCCCCTCCCATGACTATCTCCATCTCTATGCCAGACGCCTTGCTGTGGGTGCAAACCCCACGGAGACGGTGTGCTCATCCCCATACAACAGAGGAGGCTCCCCCTGCCAGCCACTCACCTGAGCTCCCACTGGGAGCGTCTATGAAGTCAGACTCCCAAGCCTGAGCTCTGACCCACCAGGCCCCCAGCCACACCCACCCCGCCAGTGCCCCAGCTGGGCCAGGTCTGCCTCTGCACTGCACTGCTCTGTTTCACCTCTTTGGGCAGACAGTGCTGCTCTGAAGTTCACTTCCCCGCCTGTCAAACAGAGCTAAGTTCCCACCATCGGGAGGAGCCAAGGGCCTAGTGGCAGAGGCTCTGGGTCCCCAGGGTGAGCCAGCTCTCCTTCAGGCTGCTCAGAGCTGGGCCTCCCCACCCCTGAACACACACAGCAAACACTCTATGCTGGGAACTGTCCATGCAGCTGGGACCAGACAGTGAATGCCTTAATCACACGTGACGAACTGTGCTACAGGGAGGTGCACAGACAGCAGGTGATGGGGCTGGGGTGGGGGATGGGAGGGAGCCAGGAGAAGAGAAGAACAGCCTAGGGCCGGAGTCCTCCTCACTCCTGTCTCCCACAGAAGTGTAAGCACCTTGATCAGGCCCCTCCTGAAGCTTCCCTGTCCCCAAGGTAAACAGTCATGTCCACCGCTGGTCACCCTCCTCTAGCCGCATCTTTGCCAGTCTCACTTCAAGAAAGGTGCGCCACACACAGCTCAGCATAGTCTTCTGGATGAACCTGACAGGAACAGAGAGAAGCAGGACTGTCTCCTCCCTTGTTTTAGATGCTGGATCTCTATTAATGCCTCCTAGGTGCACCTTCCCTTTAGGCCGTGTACAATTGCTGTTGGTAGGAGCACTCCACTTTGACCCCGACTTGCCCGCTCCCCAGATCACCCAGGGCCCCTGCTCCATCTGTGGTGTCCTTGTCGCCTCCAGACACCGGCTGCTTTCCAGCACGCCTGCTCCTCCTGCTGAGCTGGGCTGACCAAGAGTCCCCCGTGCTGGTTCCCAAGCTTGTTTGTGCCAGTTGAACCTGTCAAAATAATTATGTCATGTAATTAAATATTACCTAAAATGATGAAATGCGAATGCAAAAGGAGAGAGAGTTGTTTTCCATAGAAAAGTAGTTGACTGCTTGGAAAACACTCCCTTATAAGCGTTTTGCTTTAAAAATTGACGTGAAAGTGGGTGTCGGGGAGGCGACTACGAGAATATAGGGCAGGGATGGACGAGCCTAGGGGGCTGTGTTCAGCTTCTGCGAGGGGGTCTCCGAGATCTTCATCCACATTAAGGCAACAGAATCCAAGAGCTGCAGCCCGGCTTTCAGTGTGGGCCCTGCCAGCCACAGCAGCGCCACAGGGAATCTGTTCAAAATGCACGTTTTTCTGTTCAACCCAGCCCTCCTGAATCAGCAACTCTCAGGCAGGGCTCAGCAACCTGTGTCTAAACCAGGCCTCAGGTGTTCTGATGCCCACTCGAGCCTGAGAACGCTGCTGCAGTATAGACCAGTCATCAGAGGGGTAATGTGTGCAAGAAAAGGCCCCAGGAGCCCCCGAAGAGCAAAGGAGCCCCAGAGAGGCTCTGGCCTCACATCCAAAGATTGGCGAATGAACTTGTAGCTTTGTGCTTCCAGGAAGCGCAGATGCTGAAGGTCCAGGGAGAGCCATGTAGGGTCCCCCCCTGGAGACCGCCCCACCTAAGCGGGCTTCACCTGAGTGATCACTCAGTCTCCACCCAGTCCTGCCGGTGCAGATGAGCGAATTCTGCTGAGGTGACATTCAGTGAACCCTTGGCACACCCCAGCCCCTGAACACCTCACTGGCATGTGCCACTTAATCCCCACAGGACCCTCTGCAGGAGTGCTCGGCAGTACCCCCATTTTTCAGGTGGGGAGACTGAGGCACACAGTCATTAAGCGACACCCCAAAGTGACTTCTTGAAGCCAGCACGTAGCCTGGCGCTCTGGGGGCCGTGGCTCGGGGACCAGCCCCGGCCTCTTTGTGCTGTGACCGCCTGTGGGTTTTCTGGCAGCTCCACCATGCCTGCAACGGACCTGGCTTGTCTGTGCTGTGCTTCATGCGACACGACATCCTGGAATACTTCAGCGTCTACGGGACAGCCCTGAGCATGTGGGTCTCGTTGATGGGTGAGTGGCCACCCCCTGCAGCCAAGCCTTGCGGACGAGGACCGGCTCCCCGGTGTCCACACGTCCACCCTCAAACCAGCCCTGTCCCAGCCCTCCAGCCCCACTCACTCCCATCCCCAGGAAACTCTTCCCTTGTCTGGGTTTCAGGGTTGTGTTTAATCTATGAAAAAGAATATACACCTCTTAAATGCCTTGATGCCGATTTTCATATCCATTTAAAATGACTCATTTAGTAAAAGCTTGTTGTGACACATTTCAGCAGCAGAGGCAGACAAAGGAAAAACTAAAAGTGTTCCCTCTTGTCGCTCCTTCCCTGGGAGGACCGCTGTTCACTGCTCAGGGGGTTGGCTTCCTAGACTTTCATACAGACATCCACACGTGCGGGTGATATCCACCTGGGAGGCAGGACCGTTCATAAGCCCCCTGTCCTGCCATGTTTTTTTCCACTTACTGTTGTCTGTGGCAAGGTCCCCATGACCTGAAGGCTCCCTGCCATCCAACCAGGCCTGTGAAGGGCTTCGCTTCTTCTCGTGAATCTTAGTGTCTTTGTCCTGCGATCGTGTGGGATAGATTCGATCCCATTCACTTTGCATAGTGATTATGGATTTTTAGTCACAGGGTCTCACTCTGCCACTCGGGCCGGAGTGCAGTGGCATGAACACAGCTCCCTGTAGCCTCGAACTCACAGCCTCAAGCCATCCTCCCACCTCAGCCTCACAAGTAGTTGGGATGACAGGCAGGCACCACGACACGCACTGAATTTTTTGTGGAGATGGGGTTCCCGCTACGTTGCCCAGGCTGGTCTCGAACTCCTGGTCTCAGACGATCCTCCCATCTCAGCCTCCCAAAGCACTGGGATTGTAGACCTGAACCACCACAACCAGCTGTGGTCTATTTATTAAAACAAGGTGCTGGGAGCACAATCCAAGCTGTTGTGTCCATGGGGGAAGCAGCAGGCTGCCTGTCCTCTCAAATTGGCTGGAATTCAGACCCCCTCAATGACCAGGCTGGGCTTCAGGGTCTCGCTGGTTGAGGGGATGCTGAGAGAGGGCACCTACAGTTTGCCTCCTGGGGGCTGGGGGCTGGGGGGCAGCCAGGAGGAGCGAGAGGGACCACTCACCTCCCCCTGTGTCTCCCTGGCCCCTCCAGCACTGGCCGACTTCGATGAGCCCAAGAGGTCAACATTTGTGATGTTCGGCGTCCTGACCATTGCTGTGAGGATCTACCACGACCGCTGGGGCTACGGGGTGTACTCAGGCCCCATCGGCACAGCCATCCTCATCATTGCGGCAAAGTGGGTGTGTACTGTGTGAGCCTCGATGAACGGGGACCCAGGAGGCCCGTCACCTCTCCCCTGTCTGACTCCTCCTGCCTTGGATCTTCGTTTACCTCCTGCCTCATAGGCAAATGGGTAGATGCAGGAATTCAGTGAAAACACAGAAAATGGCCATCAGGTGCTCCGGCTGTGCAGTGTGTGACTCTTGTCTGTACTCACCAGCTCCAGAGTGAGCCCAAGTTACCCAGCCTCTCACCTCCATGCCCGTACCTGTAAAGCAGGTGTTGTCATTATAGCCCCCTGCCTGTCTCATGGGGTGGTTCAGGCACCTGAAGTCCTGGCAGGCAGCCTGGCTTCCAATGTGCTCCACACACAGGAGCTGTTTCTTATCACTCTCATCATCACTCTTACTAGGAGCTGCTTTAGAGATGCAACATTAACTTGGAAAATGGCCTGGGGTAATCTGGGAAGACTTCCTGGAGGGAGTGAGCCTTGACTTGGCTCTAGCCAGGAGGGAGAGTGTGGTATGAGAGTGAGGAAGCCTGGGCCAGAGCTTCTAGCACAGACAGCCTCTTGCAGAGCAGCGAGGCTCTGGCACCCATGAGGCCCTCACACAGTCCTCAGTGCTCCCTGCTCCCTCCGTCCCATCAAAGCCCTCGTGGCTCAGGACCAAACCCCACTCAAATTCACCCAAGCCAAAGAGGGATCCTAGGGCAGAATAGACCCGGGGCATCTCCTGGGACCCCAGAACAGGAGGGAGCTCACCCTTGCAGGGGTCTCTCAGACTTCAGCCTGAGCCTGCCCTCCAGGCCTGCCGCAGCCCAGGTACCACCTGAACATCCGTCTGCTGCATTTCACCTCTTTGGATGCCACCTGAAGTCTCAGGGTCCCAGCTTCAAGTGCTGTAAGAGGACCTGGCCTGGTCCAGCCCAGCCACACTGCCAGCCTCAGCCAGGACCACAGGGCACCCAGAAAGCCAGAGGGCAGCTGTCAGTGCAGGAGGGCCCACGGCTGTGAGGAGAGCAATCGAGTTCTGGCAGGCAGCTTGCAAAGGCTGTCCCAATCCTCCCCACAGCCAAGAAGCACAAAACTGATTTGCCATTTGGCCTATGACGAAACTAAGGCATGGAGGCCTCAGCAACTTAACAGGACATCATGGCAGGGCAGTGGCTGGGCCAGGACCTGACTTTTTTTTTTTTTTTGAGACGGAGTTTCTCTCTTGTCACCCAAGCTGGAGTGCAATGGCGCCAGCTCTGCCTCCCAGGTTCAAGTGATTCTCCTGTCTCAGCCTCCTGAGTAGCTGGGATTACAGGCGCCCGCCATCATGCCCAGCTAAGTTTTATATTTTTAGTAGAGATGGGGTTTCACCATGTTGGCCCGGCTGGTCCTGAACTCCTGACCTCAGGTCATCTGCCTGCCTTGGCCTCCCAAAGTGCTGGAATTACAGGCGTGAGCCAACGTGCCTGGCTGGACTTGACTTTTTGAGCAGGAGACAGAGGACTTGCTTTCTGTCTCCAACTTGAGGAAGCAGAGCTAACCCTGGGCTGACCCAGAAGGTCCCTGGGAGTTGCCTAGCGGGGACAGAGGGAGCGCTGGGCATCAGTGGCCTGGACCAAGGTGGGTGGCGGGAAGGAGCGTGCGGGGGCCCTGGGCCCTGGCCACCCACCTCTCGCCTCCTTCTCCCCCCGAAGGTTGCTCCTCCCGCTGGTCTTGGCCAGGTCTGAACTGGGCTGAATTGTGATTGGCCAGAAAAGAATTCACTGATGGGTTTCCCACCAAGAGCCACGAGACTGCCCAGGCCCTCAGACTGCAGATCCAGCCACAGGAGCCCAAGATGGGCCACCCGCCTCCCCGCATCTGGGACTCAAATTGTTGTTTTCTAGACCATTTATTGTGGAGTTTATTTTAGATTTTCAAGGGCAATTGTTTCCTGGAATGAGGGTGGATTTTTCTCCCTGAGCCTCGTCCCCTCTTGGGAGGGGTTGAGCAATGACAGTCCCGGAGGAAGAAGGAGGGAGGGTTGGGTGATGGTGCCCTTTCAATAGTGCCAGGCCCGCTGCGTGACCTGGGGCAGGCACCTCCCTTCTCCCTGGTGTTACCACTGCAGGACTGGCCCGAGGTGGGCTGGCAGCCCTGGTCACTGCAGCCAGGGTCACACGGTCCAGCTGTCTTCATGCTACTGCGTGACTGCAGGTGCCCAATTCCTTGTTGGCAATGGAATTCCAGAGAACGGAAAGCCGGGCATCAATTCATCATTTATCAGGTGGCGAAACCTGACCTGACCCAGCATAAGGCTCTTCGTGCTCTTTGCGTAGGCCACTCAGCAATGGCTGCAGTTAGGGGTGCTGCCCCCACCCCCAGGGGCTTGTGCCACACGCTGTGTGTCTGACAGTTTATCCTACTGAAATCTAAAGCCTCCTGAGTGTACCCCATGGGCCTGGCCCCACTCTGAGGCCGCCAACACCCAACCCTCCCTCCTTCCTTCCCACAAGGCTGTCGTTCCCCAGCCCCTCCCAAGAGGGGACCAGGCTCAGGGAGAAAAATCCACCCTCATTCCAGGAAAAATCTGCCCTTGAAAGTCCCAAATAGACTCCACGTGAAGTGGCCTAGAAAACACGAGGCGGGTCCCAGGGATGTGGCCCCACGCTTCCCGCATCTTCCTCGGAATGCAAACCCCTCTCTAAGCGGAAACGGCCACGTGAGCCTTCCTAAGCACTGGGACCTGAGAAGCAGTGCTGGCCAAGTTTGTCTAATGAGGACTGAGATAGGTCCTTTAACTAGGAAAGCAAACGATGCTTGTCTGTGGCTCAGGGACCACCACAAGTGCCACTCCCACGGGCCACACTGGGCTGGCAGGTCCAGTACGTTCCTTGGTAAGCAATCATGGAGTCTAGTCCCCGTGGGGCTCCCCTCCGGCGGAGAGGAGACATGCAAGGGTGGCGTTGTCACATCCCAAAGAGGCGGGAGGGCAGCGGGGTCCTCACGGGACACATGGCCCAGAGGCTGCCTTCCCAGCCATCCAGTGTGGGGTCTCTGCTGGGTCTCTGCTGAGTCTCACCGTGAAGGGCCCTGTCCAGCAGAAGTCATCTGAGGCGGGGTGCGGCGGGAGGCTCCTGAGCCTCCTCTCCTGCTGGGAGAGGGCTGGGGTGAGCCTGTGCAGGGCCGGCTCTCGGGCTGGTTTGGGAAGGGGTGTTCCCAAGTGCTGTGACCTGAAAGCTTTGCTATGGCCTCCTGTCCCCGCAGCTGCAGAAGATGAAGGAGAAGAAGGGCCTGTACCCAGACAAGAGCGTCTACACCCAGCAGATAGGCCCCGGCCTCTGCTTCGGGGCGCTGGCCCTGATGCTACGCTTCTTCTTCGAGGTACCAAGCCCAGCGGGGAGGTGTCCTGTGCCCCAGAGCGCACTCGGCGTAGCTCTGCTCAGCTGGGAAACCAGGGCTGTGCCCACATTGGGGGGACTCTGACAGCCCCAGGCCAAAGTCAGGCACTAGTCCCTGCTCACTAACCCCTCCCAGGGCTATGTTGGGGGCACTGCCGTCCCCGGCACCACCAGCACCATGGCCTGTGTGGACCTGGAGGCCACAGAGAGACCAAAGCTGGCTGCCTACAGAAAGCTGGCATCTCAGATGGCAGCACAGCCTGAGAGAGGCCTGGGGCAGGTGCCCGACACCTGGAGGAGGGAGGGAGGGAGGGGAGGAGACAGGGAAGGAAGGAGGGAGAAAGTGGAGAAGGGAGGGAGGAGCAGGGGAAGAGGGATAAGGAGAGAAAAGAGGGGAGATGGAGGAAGGGAGGGAGGGTAGGAAGGAGAGAAGGATGGAGGAAGAGAAGGACAGCAAAGAGAAGGGATGGGGAGGAAGGAAGGAGTGCAGCCTGGAGAATGGCACAGGCCCTCACTGCTCTGTGGTTAGCTGGAGAGAAAGGCCACCGCGAGCGCGACCGTGGGGGAGGCTTCCTGCAGGTGTCCCAGTGCCCAGGAAGAGGCGCGGGCCTCGAGGGGCTCGGCTGGGTCTTGCAGAGGGAGAAGCCTCGGGGAGGGGCTGAGGCCCCAGACTGACCGCCTGCCCCCCGCAGGACTGGGACTACACCTATGTCCACAGCTTCTACCACTGTGCCCTGGCCATGTCCTTTGTTCTGCTGCTGCCCAAGGTCAACAAGAAGGCTGGAGCCCCGGGGTCCCCGGCCAAGCTGGACTGCTCCACCCTGTGCTGTGCTTGTGTCTGATGCTGCGCCCAGCCCGGCTCTGAGCCCCTGCCCTCCCCAGCTCATGCTTGGCCAGAGTCCCAGACAGTTTCTCCTCCTGCAGCTCCTGCTGTCCTTCCCTGCCCCGGAGCATCCAGGAGAAACATCTCTTGCATACCCTTAGAGGCCCCCGGGGGTCTGTGAAGTGCCCATCACGCCGCACTAAATGCTTCTTAAGAACCCGCTTATTTCGTTGTGACGGGGTGCACAGCAGCAGGACCAAGCTGGAAAGATAAGAATGTTCTCCTCCCAGGCCTTGTCACGACCCGTTGGTGTGTCTGGTGGAGCCCTAGGTCTGGCGTCTGCCCACCCCACTGCTGGCCAGCGGCCCAGGAGTCCCAGCCGGGTGCCAGCCATGACGGGGGGGTTCCCATGTCTTCAGTTTTCTCCTGGAAACTGCTATCACCATCTCTGTCCTGTGTCTTCAGGCTCCAAGCGACCCCATTTAGGAAGCTGGGGCCAGCGGGGCCAGCTGGATCCCTGGCCCAGGCCACTCTGGCTGCACCCCTTCCGCTGGGTCCCTGAATCAAGCCGTTTTCATAATTACAACAAATAAGAAGTGCCTCAATGTATCAATCTCACTGCGTCCCAGACACTTTATATACATCCTAACCCTTAAAACAAGACTCAGCCAAGCGTCATCCCACCCCCACCAAAAGCTTGTTCAGGGCCCGGAGAGGGGGCTGCCTCTCTAGAGTGGGCGGTGTGGGAGGTGTGAGCACCGCTTCTGGTCCTCAGCACCCAGATGCTGGCTTTTAGCGCTGCATGCTGTCCCCAGCGTGGAAAGGTGATGGGTTTGGGTGCAGTGCCCGTGAGCAGAGGCCGCAGGGCTCGAATGCTGGGCTCCCTCAGCTGGGCCTCCCTGCTGTGCGGTGGGCGGTCCTGTCTGTGAAGGACTGCGGGGGTGGTGGCAGCAGGTCCCAGACATCACCTCACAACCTGCATCCCCCGGCACCCAGCGATTCCAGGCCCATCTGTCAGGCAGGAAGTTACCTACACCTGTCTGGGGCCTGTTTGTGTTTCCAGACGGTGCCACCGGCTTGGGAGTGGTTGCCCAGGTCCACTGCCCATGGAAAGAGGGCGGTGATTTGTCCTAGAGTCACCCCCTGCTCGCCTCCAGGGCTGGGAGAGAGCTGGCTCAACTCCTGGGCTGGGGACAGGGTGGCCTTCTAGGCTCCTCCCCCATACAGTTGCTCTGACTCCCTGGCCTGGTGGCCCCATCTGCTGCCCTCCCTGACAGCCTGGCATCCCCCAAGTCTTAGGGGCCCCTGGCCCCTCACCTTCCTCACCCAGCGACCCTCCTGGCCTCGAAGGGCAGGCACAGAGGACAGCCAAGCTCAGCCCTTTCCTGGCCCTAAGACAACCAAGCTCAGCCCTTTCCTGGCCCTGGAGTCTTTGAATACAGAGCAGCCCACGGCTAGTGCTCTATCCCCAGCTCTCAGGGATGAGCAAGCTGAGGCTCCAGCATCCAGGGCTCCAAGCCCATCCACCCAACAGGGGGGCAGGGACATGTCCTTTGTGTCCCCATTATAGGGCCAAAGACACCCAACTTCTGTGCCCTGACCTGGGGTTGGAGGACAGGCATGGTGCTGCCTCTGTGGGCTTCCAGTCTGTCTGAGGAGGTGCACACATGCGTGTACACACACCACACATGCACACACGCACGTGCACACATGTACACACTCCATACACCACACATATGCACATGCACACACGTACACACTCCATACACCACACACTCATGTGCACACATGTACACACTCCATACACCACAGATACACACACATGCACACATGTACACACTCCATACACCACAGACCACATACATGCACACGCACACATATACACTCCATAAACCACACATACACACCACACACATGTGCACACATGTACACACTCCATACACCATACATGCCACACATACACGCACACGCACACAGGTACACGCTCCATAAACCACACATACGCACATGCACGTGCACACATGTACACACTCCATACACCACACACATACACACACGTGCACACATACACACACTCCATACACTACACACACCACACATACACGCACATGCACACAGGTACACACTCCATACACCACACACACCACACATACATGCACGTGCACACATGTACACACTCCATACACCATACATACACACACACGTGCACACATGTACACACCCATACACCACACACACCACACATACCCACACGTGCACATATGTACACACTCCATACACCATACACATACACACACGCACATGCACACATGTACACACTCCATACACCACACACACCACACATACACACATGCACGTGCACACATGTACACACTCCATACACCACACATACACACACACGTGCACACATGTACACACTCCATACACCACACACATACCACACACACACGTGCACACATGCTCACACTCCATACACCCACACACGCTGCACACACTGAGAAAAGACAAGGCATCCTTGAGCCAGCATCTTCCCCTCTGGCGCCGTGTAGAGACCACATAAGCCTCACACCAGGCATTGTAGGGGACAGGCTCTGGGGGTCCCGCAGCTGGAGAGCCCTGGACATCCCTGCAGAAGCAGGCACCTGCACGGTGGCCGCCCCACCTCCCTCCCCGCCACAGCTAGCAGCCAGCACCCCCCTTCCCGCCCGGCAGCAGCAGCACATGGAAAGTTGGAGGCGGCAGGCCACTCTGAGCAGGGCGGCGGCGAGGGCCCTGCCAAGCGCGAAGGGTCACACTGGCAGGCTCCTCGCTGCAGCGATTTACGAAGGCCGTCCGGAGCCTGGCCAAGTCTGTAAGTCACGGACAATTAGGAGGCGCGCTCCAGCCCTCAGTCCCTGCCCACTGCTGCAGGCTCCCGGGCTCCAGGCCCAGCCTTGCCCCTCCCGATGGGGGCAGCCCCCTCCTCTACACAGGCAACCCCTGGGGGACCCCAGGCCACAGTCCTGAGCCCAATTTGCTAATAAGGACACCGAGGGCCAGGGATGTCAGACAGCTCGGGATGGTGGCTGCTGGGTGGGAGACGGTGCCAGGATCTTGCCAGTCCCCCCAGCTGTGTCTCCCTCCCATGGCCTCAGGCACCATGGCCTACTTTGACATCTTGGGGGCTTTGACCAGGGAGCCAGGTAGGGAGTACCCAGGAGAGGGCCACCCTGCTCCCTTGACACCAAGAATGGTCACCCCAATACTGCAAGATAACAAGAAAGAAACGTCATGGCCTGCAGATGCAAACACCTCTGAATCCCTGTGTCTGCCAGCCCCAAGGGTGTCGTGTCCCTGGAATCTGAGAAAGGGCCTCCAAGGCCGCCCCAGCCAGAACTCCTCCCCGCCCTGATCGGGAGACCCGGGGACTGTGAGTCCAGTGCTTAGAGAAGTAGTTCTAGATGTCACTAGGAGTCCCCAGATAGCACTGGCCAAAAGGACTTGCTTTAGCGGTGGGGACGCTCGGGGCTGCCCAACATGCCTGGTGCCTGGGCATTTGCAAAGTGGCTGGTACAACCAAGAACCCGGATCTTTAAATGTTAGCTCATTTTAAATAATTTAAATTTAAATACTCACATGGATCCGGCCAGTTGCGGTGGCTCACACCTGTAATCCCAGCACTTTGGGAGGCCGAGGTGGGCGGATCACGAGGTCAGGAGATCAAGACCATCCATCCTGGCTTACACGGTGAAACCCCATCTCTACTAAAATATAAAAAAAAACAAAAAAACAAAAAAAAAGTCACATGGGTGGCATTGCAGATGAAATACAGGACGCCCAGTTGCGTTTCAATTTCGATCTATAGCAGATGCTCATGTAACATAAGCCCCGTGAGCTACTGGAGAGACACTTGCACGAGACACACCTACACCAAAAAATGATTCATCGTGTATCTGAAATCGACTTTAACCCAGAGTTTTCTGTTTGATCGGGCAGCCCTGTCCATGTGGCTGGTGGTTACTGCACAGGACGGTGCATCTGCTGGAAACAAAAGGGATGGGACAGCTCTGAGGACTCTTGGTGACTGAATGGCCATGTGCTTCCCCAGCTGGATTTTTTCCCACTCTGGGGGGATGGGTGGGCACACACCCAGCAGCAGCCTCCCTAGCAGCAGAAGCAGCCTGGGCCTCACCCATCACAGTGCCAGGGTCAGCCACACCCCAGCCCCATGCCTCGGCCCCGGCCTGCCCACGCCTGTGCCCCGCGCTGGGGCACATACCACACCCTCTCCTGGCACACATAGCAGGAGCCCAGCTCAGGGGAGAGTGCGGCACACCTCAGGCAGCACCAACGCAGAAACCGATTCTAAACACTTAACAGCAACATAAACAGAACAGGCACCTTCACCTCCCTGCAGCTGGTGTGAGGCTGGCACGGCACGGGGCAGTGCTTGGGCCCCCCGCCAGGCCGTCCTCTGTTTGCACAAGCGGAGGTGGTTTTTGTCTGAGGGCAGTCTGCGTGCTGTGGCCTTTGTCGTGTCTGCTACTGAAATTTCCTGTCTCTGTTATTCTCTTCTCCAGTAAGACGATCTGAAACCCAAAACTTTTATTGCCCCTTTTAAAAAGGCTTTACAGCTCCCCATCTACTTCATAGACTGTCCTGCTCTCGGGGCTGGGATTGTAGTTAGGGCAAGCACACACTGGACTCCGGGAAAGGAATTCACCCTGGTCTCAGCCGCAGGGGCTTGGCTGGGAGGACATGGAGGAGGAGAAGGAGGGGGGCAAGGGATGTTTCTGCAGAGTCGGCAGGAAGCCCCGGGGTGTAAATCTCCTTTGCCGGTGAGCTGGTTACCAAAGCTAGCAGCCTAAGGTGGTTAGAGGCAGCAGAGAGTGCGTACAGCCCTGGGGCCCCCTGCCAGGCCACCTCTCCGTGTCTAGATGACCTTGGGGCCATTTCTGCCCAGCTCTGCATCCAGATTCCCCACCTGTGAATGGGAACAGCAGCCTCGCCCTGCCGACCATGCAGGTCCCTTTGAGTAAATTAAGTCAGTGGCTGGCTGGCTGGAAAGGTGGCAAGGGAGTTTAAAAGGCAGAAGAGGCAGGAGACAGATGGGGCAGGTGGGGGTCAGGACCCCAGCTCTCCCTCTATGAGCTCAGGAAAGTTCCCTGCATTCTCTTGGCCTTGGTTTCCCCTTTTGTAATAGTGCCTGCCTGGTATGGATGCTGTTAAGATTAAATGACACATTTATTATAAAGCATCCAGCACAGTATTTTTTTAAAAACTTTTTTTATGGCAATCATTATTATTTTCATTATTATTGGTCAAGGGCAAAAAAATGAATCTATCTATCTATCTATCTATCTATATATATATATATATATATATATTTTCTTTTTTTTTTTTTTTAAGACTGAGTCTCACTCTGTCACCCAGGCTGGAGTGCAGTGGTGCAATCTTGGCTCACCACAACCTCTGCCTCCCGGGTTCAAGCGATTCTCCTGCCTCAGCCTCCCAAGTAGCTGGGACTACAGGTGTGTGCCACCACGCCCAGCTAATTTTTGTATTTTTAGTAAAGACGGTGTTTCACTATGTTGGCTGGTCTCGAACTCCTGACCTCATGATCCACCAGCCTCAGATTCCCAAAGTGCTGGGATTACAGGCGTGAGCCACCGTGCCCAGTCAAATCTCTAGACTTTAACAGGGGTATCTATCCTCACCATCAGGAAGTATTCACTGCAGTTGAGGAACCAAATACCCACATTTGCCAAGGAAACAAATTGCTTCATACCAAGTGCCCAGGAATTAATTATGGATTAAGAAAGTAAGGAAGGAAGGCTGCCTGGAAGAGGAAGGTTGGAGACTGAAACGAGAAAAGCAAGTTTCTCGTTTGCCCCAACTCTCGGGCCATGTCTATGATGGCTTCTTCATTCCATGGTTCTGAGTCTAACCATGGCCCTGTGCCCTGAACCTCCCCAGATCTGCTGTACCCTTCCCATCGGGGCAGCAGGAAAGCCGCCGCTGCCCACGTGGAGAGAATGGTGCCAGCAGGAGACCATGTGTCCATTGCTGGCTTCTGTCCCAGGACAGGGAGACAGACTGAGTCTGGGGTGTGTCTGTCCTGTGTTCATGGTCACCTGTGACCAAAGGCGGAGGAAAAAGGTGACTTTGCTGGGCTTTTCTCCTGCCCTCCCTCAAGGGGGAGGATTTGTGGCCAACTGAGCCCATGAGCAGGACTTGGGAGGCAGACGCAGGCTGGCCTCGTGGTGTGGCCTTACGTGTGAAAGTACTGACAGGTGACCGTTACCCTCCAACCATCTCAGGTGAATCGTGCCCTGTGTCATATCACCAGCTCTGTCCGGGGCTTTCTGTGGCCCCCCAACACCTGAACTGAAACAGCAGGAAACAGGGGGCTTGGTCCCAGGGCCCAGTTTAAACGTCATCCCTTCCTGAGTGTCTCCATGTGCTGCACAGCTTTCCCAACCCCAAGGAATCACACGAGTCCAGCAGACCCGGGCTCTGCCTTCCAATGGTGCACAGACTGACGGGGGAGGCAGACCCAGAAATGAGCCATTGCAAGGGGTCAGGGGAGTGAGGCGCTGGGTCAGAAAGGCTGCCCAGTGCGGGTGCTGCTGGGAGACCCAAAGGAGAAGGGGCCAATGGACCAGGGAGAAGGAGAAAGATCTAATGGGGCTTGTCTGGGAATTGCAAAGCTGGGCGTCAGTGGGCAGGTCCTGAGGATGTGAGGGTTTTAGATGGGGGAGCCTGACAGTGGGGTCTGGCTTCCATGAAGAGGTGGGCAGTGGCAGAAAGAGACCAGGAAGGCTGCTGCCCATCGGGAGGGAGCCAAGCCCACCAGGCAGGAGTGTGGGGAGGAGGGAGGTGCTGGGAGAGCGAAGGTGGCATCAGCAGGGCTCGCTGGGGGTCCACCAGTCCCCCAGCTGGTTTTCCAGTGGTACAAAGTCCATTCACTGGTCACTGGTGGTGCCTGGGACATGTGTCCCTCCTGCAGTTCTCAGCCATGGCCCCCAGTCTGCAGGGAGCTGCCCTGGTCTGGGAGGGGTATTAAGGCAAACTGGTGCCAGCAATCATAGCTCAAAGCTTTTGGACAGCTGGCTTGTTTCTTAAAGCCACACAGAGTCAAGGTCACCCCCAGTTGCCTAGTCATTCATTCCCCTGCAGCCTTTGCACGATGGGGGTGGCGGGAGAGCCGTTGCTCAGGGCCCAGCCTACATTGCACAGGCCAAGACCATGCCCAGCAGGCCAGGGACGGATGTGCTCCCATGAAGCCTGGAAGCTCGGCCCAGGCTGGGAGTGTCTCGATCAGCATCGCGTTCCCGCGCTCCGCCTGGCGGGCCGTAGGCAGGCACTTAACAAATATTTGTCAAATGAATGGATGAGTGGATTTTTCCATATCTGTCTTGGCAAGGGCAGGTTTATGCCTCTCTGACGAGTCCACATGCAAAAACAGTTAGTCAGTGACCACAGAAGGCAGCCTTGACCCCGCTGACCTGCACACTGGCCGCAGGCGGGAGCAGGCCATGAACCGGAAAGGACCTGGCTCTGGAGTACCCACCCTGGGGCTGTGTGACCTTGGGCAAGGCCCTTCACCCCCCAAAACTTCTAGCAGTGACACCTGCTTATCCTGCCGGGGCCATCCAAGGGAACACCACCAGGGAAAGGACCGGCCCCACCCACCCCGCCACTGAGAACCTAGCCTGGGTTCAGTCCCGCCCGGGCCCAGGAAGGCAGCAGAGGTGCACGGGCCCCTCAGTCTCATCAGCAAACTGTACCACGTTGTGAAGCTGCCATCCTGTCTAGGGTGATAGGGACATGGTCCCCACACCCCCCACCCGCACACACTGTGGAGAAGCAAAAGAGACAAAAGCTGCATCCTGCTCACAGGGGAACCCCTTTAGCCCAGGGGGCCCAGTTTCACCCCAGGAGGAGCCCCGAGGAGCCAGCAGACGGCCGTGACCACCCCAAGCTCAGGGCCAGTGGCCGGGCCTGGCCAGGGCTTCTGCCTGATCACTCCCTTCCCTTCCGAGAAGTTGGGCCCCTTGGGCCTTCATTGGGTTTTGTTTTTCTAACAGCTCGGCTAACAGGAGCCTGCTGGCCTAGAGCCCCAGCTGGAGCCAGGCTATCAAGTAGCTGCGGCCACATCTGGAAGACGTTTGGGCAGAGTTCGCCGCCCCCCCCCACCCCCACCACAGCAGGCTGATAAGCGTCTGCTGCTGGCTTGGAGCTCCGGGAAGCTGCAGCCTCAGACCACCGGCCCTGGCTGCCTGAGCCTTCCAGAGGTGGGAGAGGAGGGGTAGAGGAAACTGGGGCGTTCTCTGGCCCCTGGCCTGCCAGCCCATTCCAGAAACCACAATGGCAGAACCAAAGGATGTCAGCACAGAAGGCAGCCTCAGAGGCCCCAGAGCTCCACTTGTCCCTCCCGCAGACACCTGCTCTTCTATGCTGGGTCCCGTGGCGCCCTCGTCCTGCCAACTGTCATGATCATTCCCATCACGGTCTTTGGGCCTGCACCAGGTTCTCGTACCTGGCACCACTTCCTCATCACCATGCATCTTAGTCATCTTGGCTTCCCCATTTCACCAGCTGGAAAACCAAGGATTCACGGAGTGTCCGCACAGGTGAGAACCCGCACCGACAGAGCCAGGACACAGCCCCAGGTTTGGGGTCTCCGAGTCCTATGTGCTGTCCACTGCACTCACGGCCTCCTTTGTCCTGCCCTGTTCTGTCACTGGATGTCCCAGTGGAGGTCTTCACTGTGGACCATCCAAGCCCCTAGTGTGAGCACTCAGGGATCTTGGCTGTTGGGCTTATCACAGTGCGTTGGGACAGAATTCTGGGCAGCCAAGTGCCTGACTGATCCCACAGGTAGCACCCAGCAAGTAACAAGTACATGAATCAGAAAACGAGTCACGAAGGAGGGAGAGGAGGTTGAGTCACCTGTCACTGGCTCTCGCAGTGCCTGCCAGACACTGTTAGAAGTGCTTTATGTGCTTGAGCCCAGGAGTTCGAGACCAGCCTGGGTAACCTAAGGAGACCCTGTCTCTACAAAAATAATAATAATGACAATAATGATTTTAAAATATAGGCCACGTGCAGTGGCTCACGCCTGTAATCCCAGGACACTGGGAGGCTGAGGCAGGTGGATCACCTGAGATCAGTAGTTCAAGAACAGCCTGGCCAACATGGTGAAACCCCGTCTCTACTAAAAATACAAAAATTAGCGGAGTGTGGTGGCGCACACCTGTAGTCCTAGCTACTAAGGAGGCTGAAGCAGGAGAATCGTTTGTACCTGGAAGGTGGAGGTTGCAGTGAGCCGAGATCATGCCATTGCACTCCAACCTGGGCAACAAGAGCGAAACTCCGTCTCAAAAATAAATAAATTAATTAATTAATTTAAAAAATTAAGAAGTGTTTTATGGATAGCGGCTGTTAGGTCTCTCAACTGCCCTGTGAGACAGGTACCACGACTGCCCTCCTAATATTCATTATGATGTCTTCTTCCTTAATTTGCAGATAAGGGGGATTTCAAACTATTTTATCGCCATCATCATTATTGTTCTAACCAGTACTGAGGTCGGTCAGAAAGCACAGTCTCCGAGACGGCAAGCCTTCACAGCGGCTGTCTCTCTCTATGGCCCAGCATGTGGTCAGCTTCCATAACAGCCCCATGTAGTCCTGCCCTTAGCCTTCTGTGTGAGTCCGTCAAGTCAAGCTTCTTGACGGTGCTGCTTAAATCTGTCGTTACCAAGTATTTGCCTACTTGCTGTCAACTCCTGAGAGAGAGGTGTAAAAATCTCCCACTCAGGCTGAGGGCAGTGGCTTACACCAGTAATCTCAGCACTTTGGGAAGCTGAGATAGGAGGACTGTTTAAGCTCATGAGTTCAAGACCAATCTGGGCAACATAGTGAGACCCCATCTCTACAAAATAAATTTTAAAAATTAGCCGGGTGTGATGGCACACACCTGTAGAGTCAGCTACTCAGGAGAATGAAGCAGGAGGATTGCTTGAGCCCAGCAGGTCAAGGGTGCGGTGAGCCACGATCTCGCCACTGCACTGCAGCCTGGGTGACAGAGCAAGACCCGGTCGAAGAAGGAGAAGGTAATAGAAAAAAAAAGAAAAGAAAAGAAAAGAAAGGAAAGGAAAAGAGAAATGCCCCACTCTGCAAAGGACAGCCTTTAACACAAATAATGCTGGAACAAATGAATGTCCCGAGGCAACAAAGTGACCTCAACCTTTTCTTCACACCCCACCCCAAAATTAATTACAAAAACTAAAAAACTTCTAGCAGAAAACATAAGAGAAAATCTTTGTGGCCTTGGATTAGGCAAAGATTTCTTAAATATGACACCAAAAGTGTGATCCATCAAAGAAAAAACCAACTAGACCATCAAAACTGTAACATTTACCCTTCAAAAGACATCATGAAGAAGCAGACTGGGAGGAAACATACATAACCCTTAAAGGGTTAGAATGTATACGTTAATTCCATTCTTTTAGTGGTAGTTCATCAAAGTCTGTAATAAATTCATATCTTTGCTCTCCCCTTGAACATCACACGACCATAGAAACTTTTAATTCCAATTATTTCCCTCCTAACTTTAAGACCATTATTACCTTGTATTTTCCTTTTATCTTCATTTAGACACCATGTGACATTTTTACCACCAATAATTGTTTAGATTTGCCCCCATATGACAATCTGTTCGACTTTCATCTCTTCTTATACCCCAATTTTTCCATCTGAGGTTATTTTCCTTCTGGCTCAAACATATCTTTTTTTTTTTTTTCTTTTTAGACGGAGTCTCGCTCTGTCACCCAGGCTGAAGTACAATGGCATGATCTCAGCTCACTGCAAGCTCTGCCTTCTGGGTTCACGCCATTCTCCTGCCTCAGCCTCCCGAGTAGCTGGGACTACAGGCGCCCGCCACCACACCTGGCTAATTTTTCGTATATTTAGTAGAGACGGTGTTTCACCATGTTAGCCAGGATGGTCTCGATCTCCTGACCTCGTGATCCGCCCACCTCAGCCTCCCAAAGTGCTGGATTACAATCATGAGCCACCGTGCCTGGCCCATATCTTTTAAAACTTCCTCAAGCAGCCATGCATGGTGGGCTCACACCTGTAATTCCAGCACTTTGGGAGGCCAAGGTGGGTGGATTGCCTGAGCCCAGGGGTTCGAGACCAGCCCAGGCAACATATGGAGACCTCCATCTCTACAAAAAAATACAAAGATTAGCTGGGCATGGTGGTGCACACCTGCAATCCCAGCTACTCAGAAGGCTGACATGGGAGGATCACCCAAGTCTGAGAGTTCAAGGCCACAGTGAGCCATGATTGCACCACTGCGCTCCCATCTGGGCAACAGAGTGAGATCCTGTCTTAAAAAATAAAATTAATTTTACAAAAACCTTCCTCAAGCAGGGGTTGTTTGTGAGACACCTTCTTGATTTTTATTTGCCTATGGTTGTCTTCATTTTTTTCACTGGATATTGAATTCTATGGGGGTAATCCTTTGTGTCTTCATTTTTTTCTACTGGATATTGAATTCTAGGTTGACAATCATTCGCATGTTTAATTTTTTCACTGGATATTGAATTCTAGGTTGGTAATCGTTTGCTCTAAGCATTTTGAAGACATCCTTTCTCTATTTCCTAACTCCCATTGTTGCTCCTGAATAGTAAGTTCTCAGTGTAGTTGTCTTTGAAGATAATCTATATTTTCTCTTGGGCTCTTTTTATAAGACTTCTTTTGGTCTTCAGTGTTCTGTATTTTTATTCTTATGTGACTGGTGTGGAATCCTTTTTCTTTGGCTTGCTTGAGAGTCATTGGGCTTCTTAAATTTGTGGGTTGCTATCTTTCATTATATCTGAAATAGTTTCAGCCATAACCCTCTTCAAATATTGCCCCTATCCCTATTCTATCTCTCTTCATTTTCTGGAAATCAAATTAGCAATATGCTTACATTTGCGTGCTAGTCCTCATGTTCTTTATATTTCCCAGTTCTTTTTTTTTTTTTTTTTTTTTGAGACGGAGTCTCGCTCTGTCGCCCGGGCTGGAGTGCAGTGGCCGGACCTCAGCTCACTGCAAGCTCCCGCCTCCCAGGTTCACGCCATTCTCCTGCCTCAGCCCCCCGAGTAGCTGGGACTACAGGCGCCCGCCACCTCGCCCGGCTAGTTTTTGTATTTTTAGTAGAGACGGGGTTTCACCATATTAGCCAGGATGGTCTCGATCTCCTGACCTCGTGATCTGCCCATCTTGGCCTCCCAAAGTGCTGGGATTATAGGCTTGAGCCACCGCACGAGCCTCCAGTCCTGATATTTTTAGTGTCTAAATATTTGGCTGATCTGATTCTACTGCTTGTTGTTTCTGTTGACTTTCCCTCATGGTGTCTTGCTTTCTTGTATATTTAGTGATTTTTTTTTTTTTTTTTTTTTTTACTCTGAACTGCTCATTTGCTGTGGAACTTCATGGAAATTTTCTGAGGCCCGAGGTAAAGGCAGAGTCCTTTAGAAAGTAATTGTAGTTACTTCTGTCAAACAAATGAGGCACTTCCAATCTGAGACTCCTTTAAAGTAAAATCTCTTATTTTGGATAATTGAAGAAGCGTGGATTCAGGCTACATATACACACATGAAGGTCAGGTTATAGTTATTAATTCTTAGAGAATACTTTTCCTCCTCCACTTGGCACCAAAGTGTGCTACAGGCAGTGTTGATGTCGTATCCAGTGGGGAAATAGATTTTCTAGTTTCCCATGACAGTGAGGTGGAGCCCATGCAGTCCCACATTAAAGGAATGGTCTTCCACTAGACTCTCTTGCATGGCCAGGCTCTGTGCTTTGTCTTCTGACCTCTAGCCACAAAGGTAGTCAAAAAATGATGCTCAGGTTTGTCTATGATAATAAAAAATTTCAATTCTCCAACTTCAAAAAGAAAAGACAGGCTGTTGTCTGGCCACAGCAACAAGCAAACACCAGCATTAAGTCCATCTCAATCTAGTAGCGACCACTTTCTTTGATCAAGCAACCAGCAATAGCCCCTCTCCAATAACTAGTCTCCCTCTGTTAAAGATCAATCAATCCCTAAGCTCTCCCACTTCTGAAAGCCTCCTATGCCTGAACTCCACTCTTCCTGAAACGCTATGAAGGCCAGCAGTTTGCTTTGTTCGGGGAGTCTGAGCCTTACAATTATAGCTCTCCCATGCTTAACAAGCAATAAGTTCAGCTTTTTGTTTCAGAGATGGAGCAGTGGCCACACCTTTCCATACCTCCCAGCAAAGCCAGCTTCAGTGTTCACCTTCCTCTCTGGGTCCCATCTTTTCTCCATCCTGGCCTGAATACTCCACACTTCCTAGTCAGCTCAAGATAATAATCAACAAGATAGGCATTTTTCATTCTATCCAGAATTTCTAGCTGCTGTTAGTGAGAAGGTTTGTACAGGTCTTAAGTGGCCATACTGGTAAGAACAGAAATCTTTTGACTTTATTTTACAGATGAGGAAACTGAGGCATGGAAACATTACACAAATCACTTAAAATTATGGAACCAGTGTATCACAGATTCAAACTTTGGAAGCCAGGCTCTAAGGTCTGTGACCTGATGCTCTACCACACCCAACAAGTGAGTCAGTAATTAGTAAATTCATCCATCCATCCATCCACCATTTATTGAGCTTCTTCTACCAGCCAGCCACAGCTTGAGGCCTTGCACATTGTATTAGTCCATTTTCACACTGCTATAAAGATACTACCTAAGGCCAGGTACAGTGGCTCATACCTGTAATCCCAGCACTTTGGGAGGCTGAGGCGGACAGATCACAAGGTCAAGAGATCGAGACCATCCTGGCCAACATGGTGAAACCCTATCTCTACAAAAAACACAAAACTTTGCTGGGTGTGGTGGTGCACTCCTGTAGTTCCAGCTACTCAGGAGACTGAGGCAGGAGAATCGCTTGAACCCAGGATGAGGAGGTTGCAGTAAGCCAAGATCGCACCACTGCACTTCACCCTGGTGACAGAGTGAGACTCTATCTAAAAATAAATAAATAAATAAATACTAACTGAGACTGGGTAATTTATAAACAAAGAAGGTTTCATTGACTCACAGTTCCACAGGGCTGGGGAGGCCTCAGGTAACTGACAATCATGGTAGAAGGGGAAACATGCACGTTCTTCACAAGGCAGCAGGAGAGAGAGTGAGCACGAGCAAAGGAAAAACTGCCACTTTTAAAACCATCAGATCTCATCAGACTCACCCACTATCAGGAGAACAGTGTTGGGACACCACCCCCACAATCCAATCTTTTCCCTCCCTGGACACAGAGGGATTACAATTCAAGATGAGATTTGGGTGGGGACACAGATCCAAACCGTATCACACAGACAGCACCAAATGAGAAGGGCTGCATTCCTGCCTTCATACTGTGTACATTTCAGGGGGAGCCGGCACAGGAGTGCGTGGAGGATGCCTCAGAGCCCCTCGGAGTATGCAGAGGCACCAGCCTCGGGGCACCTTGGAGTGTGCAGAGGCACCGGGAGGAACCTGCAGTCAGGATCAGAGGCAGCAGCCAAGGGGACACACAGCTGCCATTCAGGCCGGGTCTCCAGGTCACGACCCCTCCACTAAATCCCCAAGACAGATCCCATATACCCCTGGGAGGCAGCCGCAGGGATGAGCTCACAGAACCCACGCGAACCCGGAGGCACAAAGGTTTGCAACTTTCCCAAAGTCTGTGGCCTGGCCGACATTTGAACACAAACTCACAGGTTCTCCTCCTCCCTTTGAAGACAAATGCTCCAACAGGGACTCAGGGAGGAGCTTCTGGGCCAAATACCCCTGGAGTTAGGGAGGCCAAAGGTAACAGTGGCTTCTCTCTGCCAGTAACCCTGGAGGTGAGGATGAGGAAGTCACAGTCTGTCTTATTGGAAGCCAAGCCCTTCCCTAACTTCACAAGCCTGAACGTAGGGCATCTCACGGAGTTGGGCTGTAGACAAACCTTCTTAGCTACTGATATCCCCTGAGGCCTTTAAGAAGTCAACACATTTCCCCAAACTCTGCAAGCCAAGCAGGTCTTGGCCTCTGTCCTGTTACCCTAAGGGTCATGGGTCGCCAAAAAGCCTCCCACAAGGTGACGGATGGTCGGCAGAGCTGCAGAGGAGGGGGCAGGCTTTCTGTACTGTCATTTGGGGAACAGCTGGGCACAGCTGTGTCCTGAAGACACTGCCCCAGCCCCGCTGGGAACACAGGGTCAGATGCCATTCCCAGCACGGACCCCACACCAGAGGCCAGACCAGGGGACAGCGTGTCCTGGGGCTCGGCTGGCCCCATCCCAGCATGACAAAGCAGCCTCCCCTGACTCCAGGCCCAAGCCAGAGGAACATGTAAGCTTTTTCTCTTAAGTCTTCCCAAGCTGGGTGCTGTCTGTCCAGCAGGGACAGGGTGCTGGTGTTCTCCCAGAGTGGCAGGGGTTCAGCTGGATAGGGCTTTGAAGCTTCTGGAACCTGCACTGTGGCTCTCATCAATCTGCTTCGGAGCCACTTGGGGGAATCTGGGGACCCAGTGAGGGGTGTCCCGGGACCCACACATGCCAGCGTGAGCCGAGGCTCCCCTCTGGTTAGAGAGAGCTATTTAGGGAGACTGCTCTCCTGCCCCGCACACAGCAGGGCCCCATTTGCCTCAACCTGCAGCCCCAGCTCCAGAGCCTCTTACAGCACCAGGCATCCCCTCCTGCCACCACTGTGCTGAACCTGGGCACCTTCCAGCAGGCTGGCCTCCCTGCCCTCCTCCCACCTTGTCTTTCATCAGGTCTCAACTCCAGCCCCAGCATGCACCTCCTCCTTCCATGTGCACACACACACAAACACACATGTATGGATGCATACACATGAATCCACTCACACACTTGTATGTAAGCACAGACATGAGTGCACACACACAAATGCAAGCACACACATGAATGCACACACGTGTGCATGCACACGTGAATACAAACATGCATATGAATGCACACACACAAATGCATGCATGCACGTGCAAATGCACGCACACAAGAATGCACATATATATAGTGTATGCACGCACACACAAATGCACACACGTATGCAAGCACACACATGAATGTACACACACAACTGCATGCACTCCAGTATGCACGTGCACACATGAATGCACACACATACATAAATGCATGCACACACAAATGCACACGCGCACACACATATGCACTGTTCCCTGCACCTGGAAACCTTTGTGTGCGCCTCTGCTCCCTGCCTGTCGAAATCTTACCCATCCTCCAAGACCTGGTTCAAAGTCCACCTCCTCTACAGCCCCTCACTAGCCCCTTCAAGTTGCTCTCTTCCGAGCCCTCCCTCCACTCAGCCCTCACCTTGGGGAGCATCCCACCTCCACAGGTGTGTCTCCCCCACCTGACAGAGCCCTAGGGAGCCAGGACCAGCCCCACTGACTCGGTCTCCCCTCCAGCACCTCAGCACTGCAATCAGGTGCTACCCCGCCAGTGTGTGGTGGGTTGAGAGCTTTCAGATGTTTCTTATCTTTATTTTTACTTTTTTTTCTTACCCCACAAGCAACACATGGGTCAATGATGATTCTAAGTTTGTTCAAAGCAACCGTCTACGTTTTTCAAAATTACTCCAGTCATTCGTATATGTTGTAGAAACATTCAAACATGCAGATAAACAAAATGAAGACCATTAAAATCATCGGAAACTGTAGACGTTTGTCTCTGTGGTCACTTATGTAGGGCTGGTGATCTAAGTCTGTTCCACATATTGACTCATTTAATCTGTGCAGTACCCCTGAGTGACAGGTGTGGGCATGATTCCATTTGGCAGCTGAGGGCACTGAAGTGCAGGGCTGTTTGGCAACATGTCCAAGGTGAAGGTCATCTGGAAAGTGACAGAGCTGGACTTGAACCCTGGCAGCAGGCTCCAGTGCCCACAGTCTTGACCGCTGTGCCCTGTCCTGTGCATAATTAGGATCATACAGCACTGTCTTCTGTAAGTAACCCCCCACCCGCCACGTCTTAGCATGCAGTCTCTCATGAACACCCTCCAGGCAGGATCACCACATCATTTTTCAAGCCTGTCACATCCCAGACCTCCAGGTCAGCCCACGCTGAGACAGGGTGGACAGGAACTCCTGGGAGGGCTGCACCCTCAGTCCGTCCGTCAGAGCCCTAGAGCCCTTCCCAGACACCTGGACGCTGCTCCACCCCCAGCCCCCAGCTGGCTGGTGAGAGTCGTGGATTTCAGCTCCCGATGGAGGAAAGGCCAACTCAGCAGCAGCTCAGCTTCTCAGAGTCCAGGGGCCGGCTCCAGGTCTTCGAGTCTGCATTTCAGGCCAACCGGCTTCAGGGGGAGAGTCGGGAGGCCCTGAACAGCAAGAGCGCCACCCTCAACTTACGCAGACACTGTGGAAATGTCTAATCCCATGAAGCCTCCTCCTGCCTCACCCTAAGGACCACCGTAAGTGCATGGCCGTGTGCATGGACACGGGACAGACGGGAGAAAGCATTGGCTTCAACAGTGGACCCGGCTCTCAGAGCCTCAGACACCAGAGAGCCTCCCTAGCCCAGGCAAAGCTGCCAAGGGAGGGTGCGTGCCCCCGCCACGGAGAGGCTCCCCAGCCATCGTCTGGAGAGCTACAAGTTTTGAAATATCAGCCACCCAGAGAGAGGTGTGGGGCTGGCTCCCCCAGATCTGGGGGGTCTTCCCATGAACCCCTTGTTCCAAGTGCATCTGGGGGAGATTTCAAAGCCAGAGGGTCACTGACCCAAAGACCACCTGCCTGGCCGTTTCAGGGCCAGACCCCCAGGCGTGGCGTGCCTGACTTAGACACATCGTGTCCGGACTTTCAAAAAGAAGGAGGGAGGCAGTCTGGGGACGACTCCCATTCCTCAGGAAGACCAGAGGGGCCCGACGGGCACTCGCCTTCTGTTCTGATAGGAAAGAGTCTTGTGGAAAGAGAAGAAGCAACAGGAGGGTTGAGCCCTGGGGGCTCCAAAGTGGTGGAGGCAACAGCATCCCTGATGGGCCACGTGAAACACAAGCATCCATGGCTCTAGCTTCACCCACAGACGGAACGCGGAACGCGACTTGCTGGGGTACTCGCTGGGGATGGTGCCCAGCAGTGGGGCTCTGGGGCTGTGCACATGCACACATACGTGTATGCACACACACACACAAGCTCACACACAAGCCCACACACACACACACAAGCTCACACACAAGCCCACATAGACACACACAAGCTCACACACATAAAAGCTCACACACACACAAGCTCACACACATGCAAGCTCACACACACACACAAGCTCACACACACTCAAGCTCACACACACAAGATCACACACACAAAGCTCACGCACACACACACAAAGCTCACGCACACACACAAGCTCTCACACACACACAAGCTCTCACACACACAAGGTCACACACACAAGCTCATACACACACACAAACTCATGCACACACACAAGCTCACGCACACACACA
>NC_045447.1:4784710-4789721 GCF_002776525.5 Piliocolobus tephrosceles
CACACACACAAACTCATGCACACACACAAGCTCACGCACACACACAAAGCTCACGCACACACACACGACACGTGACACATAAGCTCACCCAAAACACAAGCTCCCACACACACAAGCTCATCACACACACAGCTCACACACACACAAAGCTCACACACAAAGCTCATGCACACACACACAAAGCTCAGGCACACACATGACACATAAGCACACTTGACACACAGCACATAAGCTCACACACACAAGCACATGCACGCACACAAGCTCACACACACAACACACAACACAAGCACACACACGACACATAAGCACATGCGCACACGACACATAAGCTCACACACATACACATGAGCACACGTACACACACACAAGCTCACGCATACACAAAGCTCATGCACACACACAAAGCTCACACACACAACACACAACACAAGCACACACATGACATATACGCTCACACACATACACACGTGCACACATAAGCTCACGCACACACACAAACACAAGCACACACGTGACACATAAGCTAACACTCACACACAAGCTCACACACACACAAGCACATGCACAAACATACATAAGCTCGCACACACGTAAGCTCAAGCGCACACACACACAAGCACACACACACGAGCTCACACGAGCACACACTCACATGAACACACACACGCATGAGCTTACTTGAGCGCACACACTTGTACACACAGGCTCACCATCCCCTGGGGGCCCTTCGGGCTTCTCGCTAGGTGAGGCCCATTCCACAGACAGAACGAGACAGCCCTGATTATTGTCCCGACAGAATCCAGATGAAGAAAACGCAGAAAGAGAGCCAGGCAGTGTCTGCACACTGAGGCGCCTGCTCTGGCCCTGAAGGGCGTCCAACCGCAGGCGCAGATGGGCCACAGGCAACAGCCAAGAACTTCGCCCGACTCACCGCATCACCACGGCTCCTGGGGTTCCCACCAGGGTCCACAGGAGCACACTGAGGCCATGTTCTGCCCAGGCCAGGGCTGTCAGACCTCCGTGCAGGGGTCCTGGGGAGACACAGCTGGAGGTGTCTGGAAGCTGCGTTCGTGTGGTGAGCCCATCTTTTCCACTTGGATGGTACATTCATAAGGCCCCTGCCCACACAGGACCCAGGAAAACAGGGCCAGGAGCTGGAAGAGAAAAGGCCACATAGCCACAGCGTGAGGCCGCCAGCCTGGGGGATGCAGGGGAGGAAGGGGCTGGGTGGGTTCAAGGCCGGTTCGAGTCCCAGCCATGGGGGCAGGACACCCCTGCAAGCTTTCCAGCCCCCGCTCTACCAACTGAGCCTCCAGGACTGTCCCTTTCAGGACAGCAGAACACCCTGTACCCATCCTCCAGGCGTGAGAAGCAAACCCCACTCCTTATCTGCAGGAGGAGCCAGGCTTCTGGGTTGGTATGGGCTGGGTTGATATGATCGGGCAGATATTCCCATTCTTCCAAGATGAAGCCTTCAAACATTTTAGGAGGCAGGCAGGCACCCCATCTCCTCCTCCCCCTGAAATTCCAGATGTAATTACAATACATGTGGCAACCCAGGGCGACAGGACCAGCTGGAAGCTGGACCCCGGCCATGTGGACACAGGTACAGGAGACACGCAGTGGGCACACACATGCAGACAGCCACACGGGCCCTGCAAGCGTCACCCACACCCAGGCCAGCACTGAGCCACGCAGTCTGGGCTCTGCCTTGGCAGGTACCACGGCAGGTGCACCTGCCACCAACAGCCCCAACACCCACCCAGGGCCACCTCCCTGCCAAGGACCTGGGGCAGCCTCGCCCCACGTAACCTGATCCCCTGGCTGGCCCCACACTTGTGTTTTCACTGAGCTCAGGCGTCACCTCCTTCAGGAAACAGCCTGTCCCCACTCTCATGTGTCTCAGTGCCTGTGCCCCTCTGCCCTGCCCCGGCTCTCTTGTGTCTGGGGGCCTGTGCCCCTCTGCCCTGCCCCGGCTCTCCTGTGTCTGGGTGCCTGTGCCCCTCTGCCCTGCCCGGGCTCTCGTATGTCTCAGTGCCTGTGCCCCTCTGCCCTGCCCCGGCTCTCCTGTGTTGGGTGCCTGTGCCCCTCTGCCTTGCCCCGGCTTTCCTGTGTCTGGGGGCCTGTGCCCCTCTACACTGCCCCGGCTCTCCTATATCCAGGGGCCTGTGCCCCTCTGCCCTGCCCCGGCCTGCTGAGGGTGTAATGTTTTCAGTTTGTCTCCCTTCTGGACCTGGGGTTCCCTCGAGGCAGGGTTGCCCCCCATCTCAGTGCCTCGTATGAAGCTGGGCCTGAGCTTCCTCAAAAACGTTTGATGCACAAGTGGACGTGGTGACAATACCCAGGAAAGGCCACCCTGAGCCTGTCGGATAGGAGGCGGTGTTGCTTTGCTGAAGTATGGGAATGTGCACAGGTGTGTGAGCATAAGCCCTGACCCTGGACCACCCCGTTCACCCAGGGCCTTGCTGGTCCTTCAGGCCCGAGAACACGACGTCTGCAGGCTCCCAGGAACTGCAAGCGAGCAGAGTGACCAGGAACTGTGACCCCAAGACAGTAGCTGAGCAACAAGGGGCCCCCAGCAGGTCAGGCAACCCAGGCCCCCAGGTGACATGTCCCCTCGCCCCAGGCACCCCTCACCCTGGCCACGGCCAGCGTAGCAAGCCACTGCCATGAAGCCTGGGGGGCTCCAGGCGCCCTGGGCCAGGGGGAGCTCCAGAATGGCTTAAGGTCCTGGCAGTGACTCTGGAATGGAAGCGCCAGGGTACAAACTCCAGCAGCACCCCTTACCCATGACCTGCAGGGCCGTGGGCAGGCAGAAAGCCCCCTCGTGCCAGGTTTCTTGAGGGTACCGTGGTTTCATGGCAGCATCTGCCTCCCAGGGCTGCTGCGGAGGGGAGGGGAAGGGACATGGAGCGCTAGAGAGCTGCTGCTTGCCAGTGGGGCCGCAGTGGATGGAGAGAAGTCTCAGGGCGGCCCCCTCTGACCTCCAGCCTTCCCCCCAACCTCCTCCTGCATCCACCCAGCTGCCAACTGGGAAATTCCCACGAGCGTGAACAGAGCAGCCGAAGCCCAAAACACAGACATTTAATTTAGGAAAGATCTGATTGGTTCGGACCCCCCTCGCCCCGGGCATTGAGAAGAGGGCCTGGGCAGACCCTGCCCTGTTCCCCGTGGCCTCCCCAGCCCCCGCCCCTGCCATCCCTGAGCCAGGGAAACCCTTCTAGCCTGGAAGTGCGGCAGCCCACAGAACAGAGAGTGCAGCCTGGGCGTGGCCTCGGCCCCTTCCCTGAACCTGTTTCTTCTTCTGTCAAGTGGGAGAGAAGGACACGCACAGTTGGCAGAGGGCACAGGGAGCATGACCACCAGCCGAGCATGCTTTGCCTGTGGGAAGCAGCCAGTGGCAGCTACAAACAAGCAGGCTGCAGCTCCCCCGTCCTCCTCCTTCTCGTCAGCAACCCCAAAGGTCTATTCCGGGGACCCGGCCACAGCTGGGCTCCCGAGCCCCACATCCCCCACCCGAGGTGCCCTCAGGTCTTCCAGCGGAACATTTTTGACATAGTCTAAACCATCAGCAAAACAAGATGAAAATTCAGTAATTGCTTTTGGCAGGGAGTCCATGGGCCAGCACAGAGGCCAAAAATAACCCCGGGGAAGTTTCCTGGGCCACCTGCAGCCCTGGGGGCCCGATCTAGGCTCCGTCTGAAAACAGGCCGGAAGGGGTCTCGGCCTGGCCCTGCCACGCCAGCCTGGACAAAGCAGGGAGGCGGGCAGGGACTCGGGGGGCAGCCGGACAGAGCGAGACTGTCACTTAGCACACTTCAGGCCAGGAAGTGTCCAGCCATCCGGAAAAATGTAATGTCATACTTTAGCAAGAAAAGCAGCTGTCATGCTACTTAGCAGCCTACAAATAGTTGGCTGAGTCGTAGAGAGGGTGTTGGCTGAGCCTGGGAGAGCAGAGACGCCAGGCTGGCAGGGTGGTGCGGGCCTCGTCCGGCCAGGTGGTATTCCCTCCCAGCTCCTCGCTCCTCCAGTCTCCCCCAGGCCTGGCCAGTCCCCAGCAGGCTGTGGGGGACGCGAAGCCCCCAGGGTTACAGCCCAAGGTCACTGCACATCTGGCCAGGGTGGTGGTACCTGGTCTGACCCCTCCCTTAATGCCTGCTGGGGAACCCCGGAGGGGGCAGGAGCTCACTTCACTGGGTCGGAATCAGACCTCCCACCCACATCCTTTCCTCCAGGCCTCAGGGCCTCATCTGTAAACTGAGGCTGTCGAAGATGGTGGTCAAGGTAATAGAAACCCATTAAGTAGCCAGAGAGCCAGGCTCAGGGCTGACCACCGCACCCTCCTCTCACCATTTTACAGATGAGGAAACGAAAGCTCACGGAGGGAAGACCACACAGCGAGGATTCAAGCCCGGGTGGGACCCCAGGAGCAGCGGGGGCAAGGACAGCGGTGTCCCTAGGAGGGGCTGATGTCCAGCAGAGGGGACGGGCCAGCCTCACCCTTGCCTTGTCCAAGTCCTTCTTCCTCCCCCTAAATGGGATGCCCAGAATGCATGTGGGTTGCCTGAAGCCCCTTGAAAGCCCCCGGAGTGTCGGATGGGGGGTGTCCAGCCAGGTTTTTGGTTGAAGGAAAAGAGGGAACCCACCAGAGCACAGCCCCAGGCGGGCTTCGCCTGCAGGAGGAGCCCCGCCCCATGCCATCCTGGTGAGGAAGGCAGGCGACACCTCTGTGCACCTGGCCGCCTGCTGTCTGCGCACCTGCTCCTGTCCCGTCTGAGTGTCAGTGGGTGTTTTTCATTCTCACCTTCCAGAGGATACCGAGGCTGGAAGAGGCACAGTGACCTGCACAGGCCCCAGGGTCCTGGGTTGTACTTGGTCTCAGATGAACGCACGACCTAAAGCCACCCACCTCTCTGGGAACCTCCTTCTTCCCTCTCCTCCTCCTCCAACTCCTCCTCCCCCCGTCCTCCAGCTTTTCCTCCTCTCCCTCTTCCCCTCCAGCTCCTCC
>NC_045447.1:4789731-4796460 GCF_002776525.5 Piliocolobus tephrosceles
TCCAGCTCCTCCTTCCCCCTCCTCCTCCCTCCGTCCTCCAGCTTTTCTTCCTCCCCCTCTTCCCTCTCCAACTTCTCCTTCCCCCTCCCCTCCTCCCTTTCCTCCTCCCCCAACTCCTCCCCCTCATCCTCCAGCTTTTCCTTCTCCCCCTCCTCCCTTCCCAGCTTCTTCTTCTCCCTCCTCCTCTTCCCTTGCCTCCTCCTCCAAATCCTCCTCCTCCCTCCTCCAGCTTTTCCTCCTCCCTCTCTTCCTTTCCATCCTCCTCCAACTCCTCCTTCTCCCCCTCCCCTCCTCCTCCAGCATCTCCTCCCCCTCTTCCTCCTCCTCCAGCTCCTCTTCCTCACTTCCCCCCCCCCTCCTCCCTGCTTCTCCTTCTCCAGCTCCTCCTCCCTCTCCAGATCCTCCCCATCCTCCTCCTATAGCCTTAAAGCAGCAGGGCCCGACCGTCTCGAGAGCACCCCTGCACACCTCTGAGGACGATTCCCCAGCGCCCCTCAGGGTGCGGCAGTGAGGAGGGCGCCTAGATCCAGAGCACACCCATGAGCCAGCCCCTTCCAGCCTCCAGGTCCCCCAATCCCCAGGTGAAGGGAGGGTGACATCAGGTGTTCAGCAGGAGTGCAGGAGGCTGCAGCAAACAGAAGCCAGCCCCATCACTCCACGTGGACATCCAGGCACCAGACGCTGCCTGAGAGCCCCTGCCTGCATGCTTCCCCAGCAGCGTAGCCTGGCTCCCACCCTCCTGCCTGGGTCTCGGCCTCATGACTGGGTCTCACCCTCATGGTTACCAGTGAGCAGCTGTCTCCCCAGGCCACACGATGGGATTCCAGGCAGGAAGAAGAGGGTAGGACCCAAAACATTTTCCAGTGAGACTTTACCTCTCTAATCAGGAAGAGCTGCCGCAGACCCTCCCGTCTAGCCCTCATGACCTGCACCGACACGTGGCCACCTGGCCGCAGGGAGGGCTCATTGCCACCCCCAAGCAAAATTAGGGTCCTTTTGGAAGGAAGCAGAAAAGAATGGAGGTAGCAGTATAGCCCCACAGCCCCCAGTGACTGACCTGGAGGAAGAATGACTTTCCCAAAGCCACTCAACTAGGGAGTGCTGGAAATATGGGCTGGATTGGAGCCCATCATGGAGCCCACGCCCGCTCTCTCAGCAATGGCATAGAGTAGCCTCTTCCCCAAGCGGGGAGCTTGCCTTGCCCCTCTATGGGCCACTTTAACCTGGCCTTGCAAATACCCACCAGCCCGCAGCCAGGCTGGTAGAAAGGATGCCAGTGTCACTCCATACCCAGCTTCCTGGCTAAAGACACACATCCATACACACAAGACACATGTACACATAAACACACACATATGCACAGGCACACACACAGGCACACACACATGCACACACAGGCACACATGCAAACACACATAGACACATCCCTACACACAGAGACACACACACGCACACACACTCTGGCGGGCTGCCTGCTCTCACACGTCTTTGCAAACCAGCTTGAGCTGCAGTCCCGCCAGCCCCACCCCAGAACTCTTTGGCCGGCTGAGCCCCATCCCCAGGCCCACCCTATCACCCTTTGCACCGTCTAGCCCAGCAAAAGCACATACTTTCCTAACCTCAGGCATCTGGCTGCCCAGCAGCCCCTGGAAGGTGGGGAGGGGAGGTAGGAGACAAGGTGGGAAAAACCCCAAGGTAGAACCACAATGTTTATAAAACGGGTGGCTGAATTACACAGAACAGTATTTTCCTTGCGGATGTGATTCCTTCCCAGCCAAGCTGCACACAGATGCCTGCTCTCGCCCCAGGCCCTCTCTGCGAGGGCTTGGCCTGCAGGAGCCACCAGAGCTAGGCGGGTGGAATGAGTTGGCCCCTGGAAATGCATCGGAAACCACACGGCCTTCTCATGGGCGCTGGTCAGAAATACAAATGCACACAGCAGGCACATGCTGCCCTGGTCAGCCTGCATTTCTCGTTAGCACCTGGCCTGCAGGCAGGGCTGAGGCCCAGGGTGGCAAGGACCAGAGGCCGTCCTCCCACTGCCCTGCTCCTCAGCCTGTGTACCTGGGCTTCCCTGCAGCCCTCGTGCCCAGTCCTGACGGCTCCTGGACAAGGCTGGAAGCCACTTCTAGGAGCGCGAATGCCTGGAACTTTCGGACCTGATCTCAGCACTCGGGAGGAAGAAGCCACAGATTCTGCCTCTGCCTTGAGCAGCCTCTGAGGGGGTGTGAAGAGGGACGTGGGTTTGGGATCCCCCACAGCCCAGCCCAGACCACCCTGGCAGACTCTAACAGCCTGTACTGTGAGTTACTAACACCACCCCCCAACCTCAGAAGGTGGGTCTCAGGGTCTCCATTTTTCCTTTTTTTTTTTGAGACAAGGTCTTGCTCTGTCACCTAGGCTGGAGTGCAGTGGCGCGACCTCAGTTCAGTGCAACATCTACCTCCTGAGTTCAAACGATTCTCCTGCCTCAGCCTCCTGAGTAGCTGGGATTATAGGCATGGGACATCATGCCCAGCTAATTTTTGTATTTTTTGTAGAGACGGGGTTTTGCCATCTTGCCCAGGCTGGTCTCGAACTCCTGGCATCAAACAATCCACCTGCCTCAGCCTCCCAGAGTGCTGGGATTACAGGCCTGAGCCACTGCACCCAGCCTTTGGGGTCTCCATTTGATAAGATGCATTGAGGGGTGAACATGGAGAGGCAGAGAAAGCTGGGGCCGAGTGGAGCTGGGGGAGTCAGGCACCTGCCTGCAGCCACTTTCCTCTGCCAATAGGGAGGAGACGTGACAGCAGGAGCAGAGAGGAGAGCCCCCAAGCGGCTCCTGCTCCCTGGGCAGAAGGCCAGAGGCTCCGGGCCGTGCTTGTTGCCTCCCACAGGCCATGTGCTGCTTGGGGCCATGCGGAGCCTGACTCTGACTCTGTAGCATCCCCCATGTGGGTATGTGGGACAGGGAAGAGGCTCATAGAGAGGCTTGTTGGGGGAGGCAGGGAGGATCAGCCTCAACATTGCTCTGCCAGGAACCGGCCTCCCTCCATCCTCCAGGTGTGCCCCTGCGGTAGCAGGCAGGATAGTCAGGGAAGGGAGGAGCCTCCGTGGCCCGCCCCCATGTCCTGTCCTGCGCAGGACGGCTCAGGGAGGCCCCGGTTTAGCCTGCAGGCCTTTGCTCTCTCAGTTCCCCCACCTGAAAGGCCACCCCACTGCTTCAGGAGGTCCCCCAAACCTCCAGGCTCTACCTCCGCCTCCCCCTCTCCACGACACCTCTAAAGCCCCCGCCTTCTTCCCGGCTTGGCTTTTCCAGAGCAGCGGGGACAGCCTACTGGACTACAGTCCGCCCAGAGACAGAGGAAGCATAGAGCCCCCCAGCTGCCCCCTCATGGATACTGAGGTATGTACTTTGGCTTCAGGAAGCTGGAGGAGGGAGAAGAGCCCCACCTACAGGGACCCCAGGAAGGACAAAGCTTGGTTTGGGAACGTGGAACCACAGCCTTGCCGCTCACTCACCCCTTCTCGGTGGCTGCTTCTCGGAGGCTCCAGAGGGCTACGGTTCCCCGAGGGGAGCAGTAGCTGGCGCAGAAGAACAGAGTGGCCTCTGAACTCCCCACAGTCTGTTCCTCTGCCTGGAACAGCCTCCCTGGCGATCCCGGCCCTGGCCCACTCCTCCTACACCCCAGAGCTCATCTGCCCCGTCCTGCAGGCCCAGCTTACCCAGTCCAGCCTCAATGCGCTGCAGTGAGCCAGCTTTTCCCATTCCCAGTCAGATCCCAGCTCCTTCGGGGATCCTGTTTACCCTGTTTCCCCACAGGGGCTGGCACACAGTAGAATTTATTTATTTATTTATTTATTTTATTTTATTATTATTTTTTTTAATGAGATGGAGTTTCGCTCTTTTGCCCAGGCTGGAGTGCAATGGCGTGATCTTGGCTCACCGCAACCTCTGCCTCCTGGGTTCAAGCAATTCTCCTGCCTCAGCTTCCCGAGTAGCTGGGACTACAGGCGGCCGCCACCACGTCCAACTAATTTTGTATTTTTAGTAGAGACGGGGTTTCTCCATGTTGGTCAGGCTGGTCTCGAACTCCTGACCTCAGATGATCCGCCCGCCTCGGCCTCCCAAAGTGCTGGAATTATAGGCATGAGCCACTGTGCCCGGTCCACAGTAGAAATGTTGACAAGTACTTGTTCCGTGAGAGACGGGGGGTCTTGGAGCCTCCAGGAAACCTTCCAGCCCGAAGGTCTCCCACACTCCTCCCAGCCCTAAAAATGCTTCCCCGCTTCCTATGTCGAGGTCAGGGATGGAACTGTTGTGGGGCAAGAGAGCACCAGGGCCCTGGGCCAGGGCCACAGGCAGCATTGTCTGACTCGAGAGCCTGGCTCACAACTTACCTCTGCCTATGATTACCTTTTGTTAAGGAGATTATAAATATGGAGATGGGGAAAGAAGATAAATAGACAATGTTAAAAATCTGTTTTCTCTGGGTACCAGGATTTGTGCTTATCCACAATCTCAAAATGTTCTGCATCAAAAAATAAAAAGCCTTCAGCATTTCAGCCCTGGCCTGGGCTTCCCAGAGGGGACTATGCAGGAGACAATGCGATTCTGTCTGTAGCCACCAGGTGGCGGCAAAGACCACAGCATCCTCCTGGCCCAGCCCCAGCCTCCCACAGCACCTGCCTTCCCAACAGGGCCCAGAAGTGGGTATTGCCACTCCCATTGGATGACCAGGGAAACCAGGATCCAGGTGGGAAAAGGCACTTGTCCATGTCACAGCCCAGCACGGGCAAAGCCTGTACTAGAACCCCCATCTTCCAACTCACCCGCTTATTTCACCAATACCTAAGGCTTTATCTGCGATACCCAAAAGGGCCTTGCAAAGATTCAGACAGGGCCAAGGCCCTGCAGCCAGCCTGGAGAGGAGGTGGATTTGAGCCCGATCTGCCTGAGCACTGGGGCTGCCCAAGCCTCTCAGCCCAACATCCGGGGCCGTCCCCAGAAGTACGCTCCCTGCCTTCAATGGCAGAGTCTGGTGCCACCCAGGGTCCCACCGGGGAGTCTTGGGGTCCCACTGTGGCTGCTGTGGAAAAGGGTGGAATGGAGCTGGCCCAGGGTGTCGCTGGGAAGCCCGGCTGTGCCTCCCCTAACTCTGTGCCAGGCCCAGGTTTCAACCCTGCCCTGGAGCCCACATTAGCAGCAGCCTTGGCAGGGCCCGTCCCACACCAGCCAGGCCGAGAGCAGGAGGAACAGCAGGATAAGGGCTGCAGCCAGGGTCATGGAGGGCACCAGGTCCGAGTCTTCAGGGCCAGGGATGACATCACCAGGGACATCTCTGGGGACGTTGGGGACACCGGACAGCCAGGCACCAGAGACCTTCTCCCCTGGGGGCCCTGGGCGGCCCATCTGTAGGAAGGAGGAGGCAAGGGGCAGGCCCTCCTCGGGGAAGGGCCCCACCTGCCCACCTGCCCACCCTCTGCTGTCCCTCTGGTCCGCTCCCTCAGGAAGGCCTGATGTGGAGGGCATAGGCCAAAGCAGGGGGCATGAGGTGACCCAGAAGTGACCCTGGGCAGCAGCTCTGAGCCTCAGTCTTCTCCTCTGTAAAATGGGGTGAAGGAGACCCCAAGGGTTGGATGAGCACCCCCCGGGCATCTGCTTCCCGCCTCCTACCTTCCCAAGACACGGCAGCCCTACTGTCCCCTCGAGACCTCAGCCCTGGTGTCAGGTCCTGGAATGCAGCTCAGCCCGTTTCCGGGGACCTGGGAAGCTGTCAGACTGGTCTGGGGGGACCTTTGTCAAACTGCAGGGACTGCATCAACGCAGCTAGCTGCCCTCCACCTGCACGGCAGCTGTGAGGTGGGCACAGGTGACATCCATCCTACAGATGAGAAAAGCGAGGCTCAGCGGGACCAGTGGCTCCTGAGAAGCCCCAGAGATTGGCAGAGGCCCCTATAACAGCCCCCATGGAAACCTGGGAAACAGCTTCCAAGTGCTGGGCCTCAGCCCCGCCCCTGCAACAGGGCAGAGTCTGGACCAGATCCTTTAAGACCCAGTGCCCTGGACCAGCAAACCAGCACCAGGGATGCTCTGCCCAGCGCCCCCCAGATCCTGCCCCCAAGCTGGACTCCAGGCCCCTTCCTCTTACCCCAGCTGGGTGTGCAAGGCCCGGTCACCTTCCAGCCACGGGGGTCCCATGTCCTGGAGGGGCCTGCCCTCAGCTGCCGTGTTCCCCAGGGACAGGCAGCAGACAGTGGCAGCTGAGTGCACCCCCTCGAGCTTTCCTCTACAGGACCCACCTCCCTGGGGCCTTCCTCGGGGAGGGGCCTAGCAGGAATGACAGGAAAGGAGGGAGACCTCGCTGTGGGTGTGGCCAGCACAGAGAAAGGGGCAGTGGCTATCCCAGGCACCAGAGCAGAGCCAGGGTCCCCCCAGACCAGCTCTCTTTCTGCTGCTCTGAACTGAGATTCCTGCCTGGGGTGGGAGGCCACGGAAGGGGAGAGGACTCTGAGTTCAAGTCAGCAAGGGGCTTCCAGACACCCTTTGTGTGCTCAGCACTATGGATTGGGGGGTGCCTCCACACCCCCTCAGAGGCCAGGTCCCCAGCAGCCTGTCTGCCACAGACCCAGGAGAGAAGGACAGGAGGAAGGTGACCTTCCCCATGAGAAGGTTAAAACAGGCTTTAGAGGTCACAAAAGCAGTCCCTGCAGAAGAAAATCATTCTTTAAAAACGACTAGAACTC
>NC_045447.1:4801460-4865067 GCF_002776525.5 Piliocolobus tephrosceles
AGCCTCCCGAGTAGCTGGGACTACAGGCGCCCGCCACCTCGCCCGGCTAGTTTTTTTGTATTTTTTAGTAGAGACGAGGTTTCTCCGTATTAGCCAGGATGGTCTCGATCTCCTGACCTCGTGATCCGCCCGTCTCGGCCTCCCAAAGTGCTGGGATTACAGGCTTGAGCCACCGCGCCCGGCCTCATGTTAATTTTAACAGCAAAAATGGTTTGTTGGGGTTCAGACCATGATCCCCACAAGCAGGGTGCCTGGCACGAGGATTCAGGACTAAAGGAAACCAGAAGTCCTCTGGTGCATCCCAAGTCTTTCGCCAACCTTCTCCTCCTCTCCTGTCTCCCACTCTCTTTCTCCCCCGCAGCAAGTCACAGAAGCCAGAATTCCTCTTTCCCCAGGTGGGTCATGCACAGTAGAGCCCCTCTCTCCCAAAGCCAGCCACGAGACCTAGACACATGACTCGAACCCTCCCTGCCTTTCTGGGGAGGAGATGGCCATGCCCACCTTGTCTGACTGTGGGTCGTAAGACCCTTGCTCCGGGGGTTCTGCCCCATACCCAGGGGAGGAAGCACTGCACAGAGAGGCCAAGGGGGATCTGCACAGCTGGCCTCGCCAGTCTCCCCACAGTCCACCCCCACAGGCATCCCGTGCCGTCTCACACCTGTCCACATGGCTGCCCATTCTCCACCGACTCTAAGCACGGGAACCGTCCTCCCTGGGTCTCCGAGTCTCCACTTCTGATGGCTCCCTGTCACCTAAAGCTTTGATTAAGTAAATCTGGTGTGCTTTTCTCTTGTGAACCTGCCTTTTGTTATAGAACTGTCACCCATGGCCCTGATGATGATGAGACCATCCCTATAAACTTTATAAAATTAATCAAGGAGGAAGAGAGGAGGAGAAATGAGAATAAACCAGGCGGCTGGGCGCAGTGGCTCAAGCCTGTAATCCCAGCACTTTGGGAGGCCGAGACAGGCGGATCACTAGATCAGGAGATCGAGACCATCCTGGCTAACACGGTGAAACCCCGTCTCTACTAAAAATACAAAAAAACTAGCCGGGCGAGGTGGCGGGCGCCTGTAGTCCCAGCTACTCGGGAGGCTGAGGCAGGAGAATGGCCTAAACCCAGGAGGCGGAGCTTGCAGTGAACTGAGATCCGGCCACTGCACTCCAGTCCGGGCGACAGAGCGAGACTCCGCCTAAAAAAAAAAAAAGAGAGAGAATAAACCAGGCTTGTAGCACATTCAGCATCCATCACTAGGTCAACTTGCTCAATGACCTCCAAGTTTTTTGGTGCCTGTTGCATTAGAATCACATAGACTCTGTTACAAGATTGCAGCTCTCCCTCACCTCACTGCCCTATAGATAACAACTTGAACATTACAAAGGTTTCCTTTTTTTTTTTTTTTTTTGAGACAGAGTTTTCCTCTGGTTGCCCAGGCTGAAGTACAATGGCGCGATCTCGGCTCACTGCAACCTCCGCCTCCTGGATTCAAGTGATTCTCTCGCCTCAGCCTCCCAGGCAGCTGGGATTACAGGCGCCTGCCACCACACCTGGCTAATTCTTTGTATTTTTAGTAGAGGCGGAGTTTCCCCATGTTGGCCAGGCTGGTCTCGAACTCCTGACTTCAGGTGATCCGCCTGTCTCGGCCTCCCAAAGTGGTGGGATTACAGGCGGGAGCCACCACTCCCAGACAAAGGTTCCATTTGAGATGTTCTTTTGGGTCCTGTGTACCAATGAAACTACTGACAGTGGCCAGGCATGGGGTCTCCTCCCATCTCCTTGCTCAGAGCCCTGCAATCACTAAACTCTTCCCTGCTGTGAACCCTGCTGCTGTGGGGTACTGGTGTGTCACAGAGTCACTGCGGAGCAGGCACGTGGATCTGCTGGTCTTGTAATAATGGGTGAGGAAACAGATTCCACCTTTACTACCCCTACAGTTTGAAACAGCTTTGATGCCCATGACAGAAGATTCATTACAAATTCGGGTTCATCCACCCAACCTTTAACATTAAAAGTCTGTTAAACAGGGCCGGGTGCGGTGACTCACGCCTGTAATCTCAGCACTTTGGGAGGCCGAGGAAGGCGGATCATGAGGTCAGGAGATCGAGACCATCCTGGCTAACACAGTGAAACCCCGTCTTTACTAAAAATACAAAAAATTAGCCGGGCATGGTGGCGGGCGCCTGTAGTTCCAGCTACTTAGGAGGCTGAGGCAGGAGAATCGTGTGAACCCAGGAGGTGGAGCTTGCAGTAAGCTGAGATGGCGCCACTGCACTCCAGGCTGGGTGACAGAGCCAGACTCTGTCTCAAAAAAAAGGCATTGGCCGGGCACAGTGGCTCACGCCTGTAATCCCAGCACTTTGGGAGGCCAAGATGGGCGGATCACGAGGTCAGGAGATCGAGACCATCCTGGCTAACCCAGTGAAACCCCATCTCTACTAAAAACCAAAAAAAACTAGCCGGGCGAGGTGGCAGGTGCCTGTAGTCCCAGCTACTCGGGAGGCTGAGGCAGGAGAATGGTGTAAACCCGGGAGGTGGAGCTTGCAGTGAGCTGAGATCCGGCCACTGTACTCCAGCCTGGGTGACAGAGCGAGACTCCGTCTCAAAAAAAAAAAAAAAAAAAAAAAGGCGTTAAACAGCGTTCTGTGCAAGAAGGCTCACACCGGCTCATCCTTTTAGCAAAAAACTGTGCTACATCCGTAAAACACTATACTATGCGGCTGCAAAAAAGGACACACCACTGAAAAATCAGCATATGGATAAATCTCACAAACATGCTGAATAAAGAAGGCAGACAAAAGAGTACTTCACATAGGTTCTCTTTATAAGACCACTCTAATCTATTGTCACAGAAAGCAGATTAATAGTTTACTGGTGAGCAGGGAAAGGAGGTTGACTTCAGAGAGGCACAAAGAAACCTTCTAGAAGGGTGGAAATGGGCTAGGCGTGGTGACTCACACCTGTAATCCCAGCACTTTGGGAGGCCAAGGCGGGCAGATCACCTGAGGTTGGAAGTTTGAGACCAGCCTGGCCAACACAGTGAAACCCTGTCTCTACTAAAAATGCAAAAATTATCCAGGTGTGGTGGTGGGTGCCTGTAATCCCAGCTACCAGCCTGGCCAACACGGTGAAACCCTGTCTCTACTAAAAATGCAAAAATTAACCAGGTGTGATGGTAGGCGCCTGTAATCCCAACTACTCGGAAGACTGAGGCAGGAGAATCACTTGAACCAGGTAGTCGGAGGTTGCAGTGAGCCAAGATCGCACCACTGCACTCCAGCCTGGGCAACAGAGTGAGACTCCATCTCAAAAAAAGATAAAAGAAAGAAATGGTGGAAATGTTTTATATCTTGATTGGGGGTGTTCGGGGTTATACAATTGTCAAAACTCATCAACCTATACTTAAAATGGATTCATTTTACTGTGTATAAATTGTAGCTTAACAAAGTTGATTTTTCTTGTATTTTATTTTTCAAGGAGGCTCTCCCTCTCACTCCAGCACACAACAGGCTGGAGTGCTGTGGTGTGATCACAGCTCACTGCAGCCTCAAACTCCTGGGCTGAAGCAATCTTCCCACCTCTGCCTTCTGAGTAGCTGGGACCACAGGCACTCGCCATCACACCTGGATAATTTTTTTTAGTTTTTTGTAGAGACAGGGTCTCACTTTGTTGCCCAGGCTGGTGTCAGACTCCTGACCCCAAGCAGTCCTCCTACCTTGGCCTCCTAAATGCTGTGACAGGCACACACCACTGTGCCTGGCCTAAAGTTGATTTTAAAACAAAAAAAATACATTTAAAAAAAAAGAGAAGGCCAAGTGCAGTGGCTCACACCTATAATCCCAGAACTTTCTGAGGCTCAAGCAGGAGGATCACGAGGTCTGTGCCTGGCCAACATGGTGAAACCCCGTCTCCACTAAAAATACAAAAATTAGCTGAGTGTGGTGGCACATGCCTGTAATCCCAGCTACTTGGGAGGCTGAGGCAGGATGATCACTTGAACCCAGGAGGCAGAGGTTGCAGTAAGCTGAGATAGATAGCACCACTGCACTCCAGCCTGGGCAACAGAGCGAGACTCTGTCTCAAAAAAAAATACATATATATGTTTATATGTAAAAACATACATATATATGCTTATATGTAAAAACATACATATATGCTTATATGTAAAAACATACTATATGCATGTATGTAAAACAAACATGTATGCATTTATGTAAAAACAAACATGTATGCATGTATTAAACACATGCGTGTATGCATGCATGTAAAATACATGTGTGTATGCATGCATGTAAAAATACATTCGTGTATGTGTGCGTGTAAAAATAAATGCATGTATGCATGCGTGTAAAAATACATATATGCATGCATGTAAAAATACATACATATATGTATATATATGGCCATGAGGATTGTGCAGTCTGATCACCATAGCGGGTGTGCCTGAGTCCAAAGCCTATGATCTTGATGGCAAGAAAACGATGATGTAAAGGGGCTACAGGATTTAATGGGGGCCCCAATAGCAAATACGCAAAATAGGCACATGGGGAAAAGACTGGAAGGAAAGAGGCTAAAATGCCTTCAAGGTCAGGCTGATGGGAGATGGATTGATTTTCCTTATCGTTCTATTATGGTTTTATTTCAATCATAATAAGGGGAATTCTAACTTTTAAAAACGCTTTACTACGTTAATAGCTAAACATGGGAAATGACCCAAATACTCAGCAACAAAGGATCCGTTTAAAAGCGTGTGTGGCACGTCCATCCAGCAGAGCAGGGTGTGATTTCGGCCTCTTCCCGAAAGGCCCAAAGGGAGAGGTGGAACTGCTGTGGGATTTTTTGAGGACGGGCTTCCCGGGAATTTTCCATTTCTGCTTTTCTTATTTTTCAATGTTATCTTACTACCTGGGTGCCGTGTCACGAGTTCAGGTTATTTCTACCATCAGAGCCTGGGGTGGAGGATACAGACCTCGCCCACTGCAGCTGCCCACAGCGCCCCGCCCGGCCCCTCCTGCCTCCTTCGTCCCGCACATCCGCTGCTGCCCTGACACACCGCGATTCCCTGGTGCCAGGGAGAGCCAGGGCAGAGGTGGCCCTGAGACGCCACGCAACAGGGAGGGCTAGAGCATAAGGCGGAGCGAGGTGCGCACTCGCTGTGACCTGGCAAACGGCTTCACCTCTCTGGGCCTCGGTTTCCATCCCGCGGGAGCAGGTACGACGAGGCCTGCGCGCATTGCCGCAGTCAGGCCTGCAAAAGCCGCCCGGGTGAGCAGCTCCCGGCCCTCCGCGAGGACCCCGGACGATCGGGCAGGGGCTCCGCCCTGGGACCCCCCATCCTGTCTCGGGGGCGGGACCTTCGGGTGCGCACGCGGTGCGGGCCGCGCCCTGGGAAGCCGGGTCCGCATCCGAGCATCGGGACAGCGTGCGGCCGTCTCATTGGCCGGCGCGGCTCTGCAGGGCCCTCCCGCAGCCAATCGCGGCCGAGGGGCGGAGCCTGGCCGGTGGAGCTGCGGCCCCGGTGCGGCTGCTCCAGTCTGAGCGCCCTCCGCTCGCCCGGAGAGAGACCCGGCCATGCAGGAGCCGCTGCTGGGAGCCGAGGGCCCGGACTACGACACCTTCCCCGAGAAGCCTCCCCCGTCGCCAGGGGACAGGGCGCGGGTCGGGTGAGAGTCACTGGGTTGGGGACTGGGGGGTGGGGCCTGGGGGTGGCTCTGGTTCCCTGCAGCCGGCGGCACGCTCCCACCCTGGGCCTCCCCTGACCTAGTCGCCACCGAGGGGCCATCTGGCTCCCTCCTGTCGCGGACACGCTACTCCTATTTAAGGAACCGGTCCCCCTAAGGGAAGGAACGATCCACGGGAGTACCGGGCCCAGCCCCCTACTGCCACAGACAGGAAGACTGAGGTCCCAGCGAGCAAGGGGGCTGCCTGAGGTCACATAGCAAGCCTCCAGCCGCAGACCTGGGGGCAGAACCAGAGCCTTCTCTTCCGGAGAAAAGGCCCCAGCACCAGAGGCTCAGCCACCCCGATGAGCTAACAATGGCCTGGGAATTTCCCAGGGGAGCTGGGGCTCAGGCCCTGGGAACCTGAATGGCCTTGGACCCAGGCCTCCCCAGCACTGCCCGCTGAGCTGGGCAGCCACTGGGTTCAGAAAAGGCAATGGTTCCTGGAGGAGGGACTCAGAGACCCTGGTCCTTTTGTCCGCCACCATCACCAGGGCCCTGCAGAACAAAAGGGTGTTCCTGGCCACCTTCGCCGCAGTGCTTGGCAATTTCAGCTTTGGATATGCTCTGGTCTACACATCCCCTGTCATCCCAGCCCTGGAGCACTCCTTGGATCCCGACCTGCATCTGACCAAATCCCAGGCATCCTGGTTCGGGGTAAGGACCATCCTAGGAGGAGGGTGGGTGCAGGGAGCAGGGACCTGCTGAACCTTGTCTCCAGCTAGGGACCTCCCAAATTCTCTACCTTGGGAGCCCCTCCAGGGCCCTGGTCCCCCCTCCCCCAGCCATCCAGGCCGCTGGTGGGTGGGGTAAAGCTACAGGATTCCTCTGAAATGAGGAACTGAAAGCCAGTGGAGAGAGTGAAGGAAGGAGCAGGTGGGGAGGTGGCTGTCAGGGTCTACACTAGGTGGGGTTGAGGCTTCCCCAGGTCCCCACACCCACAGTTGGCTGGATGGGGGCAAGGGTATCAGGTGTCAGTGGGGAGAGGCACTGGCTGGGGCAAGGAGGGTCTGCAGGACAGATTGTGGGCTGATGGAGAGGAAGATCCCAAAGTCCCAGAGTCTAGAATTACAATCTTAATAGCCTCAGATATAGTTACAACATAGTAGTTAAGATAAGGTTTACTGAGCACTTCCTATGTGCCAGGCACGTGTTGGGCACTGAACGTTCATTGACTCCCAGGGCCAACCCCACGAGGTAGAACTTGTGCTCTCCCTGTAAGACAGCCCAAGAAACCGAGGCTCAGACAGGCTGGGCAATGTGCCCAGGTCCCACTACCAGTTAGCAGGGTCCAGAGAGGGTCCCAGTTGCTGCTGTACAGGGAACTTAAGAACCTCCAAATCTTAAAGCCCAGGGCCTTCAAGTCACAGAATTCTCCTGTATTAAAATATTAGACATTTAAACATCAGGCTGGACAGAACCACTGTGTATATGTGGCAGTGCCTCTTCCTTAGAGCCGAACTCCCTGTTTGAGCATCCCTAACAAATGGCTGTCCCTTAAAGACAGGAGGCTCCCTGCTTCAAGTGCTTGACTTGGCCAAGTGCTTGACCAGCTCCTGGGGTAGGCCTGGGGAAGAAGCTGTCCCTGGACTCTGATGAGAGTGGAGTGTGCAGTGCCCAGACATATCTGCCCTGCACCCCCTTCCCCTGCAGTCCGTGTTCACCTTGGGAGCAGCAGCCGGAGGCCTGAGTGCCATGATCCTCAATGACCTCCTGGGCCGGAAGCTGAGCATCATGTTCTCAGCTGTGCCATCGGCGGCCGGCTACGCGCTCATGGCAGGTGCGCATGGCCTCTGGATGCTGCTGCTTGGAAGGACGCTGACGGGCTTCGCCGGGGGGCTCACAGCTGCCTGCATCCCGGTAAGGCCAGGCCTTCCCACCCAGGGGCCCCAGTGCCTCTGTATTGGTGCTGAGCCTCCGTCTGACTAAGGCCTCCCGGCCTCCATGCCTTCTGGGCAATGAGAATTGTTTGCCTTCCCTGCGGATGCCCTCAGCTCACCCCCAGCAGGGCAGCTAATTTGGGGGAAATTGTCTCCAGGTCCCCAGCTGCCCCCACTCTGGACTTTCCAAGCCTTCTACCCCATTTCTTGACTGGTCAGATGTATTACTCAATTGGAGAGAATCCGCATTGAGCAATGGGTAGAAGAGGGAAGTCCCTGCCCTACACCCTCCCTGAGACCTTCTTATCTTATCCGGTACTCCACACGGGGCCTGGCGAGCCCAGCAGAGGAGACAGAACTCACTGGGAGGCATGGACTCACCTGCTCAGCCCTGGAGCCTGGGAGCCCTCGGGCCTCCTTCCCAGCATCATGCTGCTCATTTCCGAGCTAAGTCCTTCCACCCACCTCACAGTTAGGGAAACTGAGGACAGAGGGAGATCAGGCAGGCCGCCCAAGGTCCTGCAGTGAGTCATGACCAGGACACAGCCCCACCAGAAAGCCTCCACTTCCCACTTTCCGGGGTTCACAGGGGCTGCCCCTCCCATCTTGGCCAGGCCTAGGAACCTGCATTCTCAGCAAAACCAGGTGCGGCGGCTGTGTCTTGCAGGTGTACGTGTCTGAGATTGCTCCCCCAGGCGTTCGTGGGGCTCTGGGGGCCACACCCCAGCTCATGGCAGTGTTCGGATCCCTGTCTCTCTACGCCCTTGGCAAGTATGGCCCTGCACTCCTGTGTGCAGGCTGGCGGGAGGGGTGGGTGCTGCCAAGGTAGACATGGGTGGAAAAGGAATCATTTGCCCCAGAACAGATCCTGGGCTGAGAGGCAAGAGATCTGGCATCCCGGCCCCACTCAGCCAGCACCTTGCTGCGCACCTCCAGGCAGGGCCTGCCCCTCTAGCCACAGGCCCAGTCCCTAGCTGGGGCAGCCAGGGCTTCTCCTGGACCCACAGTCGCCAGACTATATTTTAACGGCAGAAAGCTTCCATCAGATGCCATCTCAGATGGGAAGTCCAGATAGAAAAGAAATCATAGTACATGCAGCTGCTCAGTTGAGGGGGCACGGAGGTCTTGGGTAGAGGCCCAGGGCCTTGCCTGCCCAGCCTAGTCCTTCCTCATCCTGCCCTGGCCCTAAGACTTTCTAAGGACTCCACTATGTGCCAGGGGCTGAACAATCCCTACAGCCCCACCCTGCCTGGGGCAATCAGGGTAGGCTTCCTATAGGAGGTGGCCCTTGGACTAGACCTTAAAGGGCAGATGAGGTTATTCAGAGGCTCCAGAGGGAAAGGGCTCTGCCAGGCCTGGACCTGGCCCCTCACCCACTCCTCGCCCCCAGGCCTCCTGCTGCCGTGGCGCTGGCTGGCTGTGGCCGGGGAGGCGCCTGTGCTCGTCATGATCCTGCTGCTCAGCTTCATGCCCAACTCGCCGCGCTTCCTGCTCTCTCGGGGCAGGGATGAGGAGGCCCTGCGGGCGCTGGCCTGGCTGCGCGGGACGGACGCCGATGTCCACTGGGAGTTTGAGCAGATCCAGGACAACGTCCGGAGACAGGTGCAGGAGGGTGTGCGCACAAGCCTGGCAGGCCCGCCTCCCACACTTCAGCTCTGTGTGGCCGTGGAGGCTTTTCCTGGAAGATAGGACCACAGTAGTTCCCACTAATCCAAGTGCCTGGATTGGGGTTGGGGGGCTGTCCCCAGAGCCTGGGTGGCCTGGTAAGCTGGTTCTTTCCTGGAGGAGAGAAAAAAGGGGGTCCCACCCAACGCCTGGCAGTCCGGGGCAGGATGGCGCCTGCTGGAGAGGCTGGCCCAACGCCCTCAGTGGCAGCCTTGTGTTTCAGAGCAGCCGAGTGTCGTGGGCTGAGGTACGGGCCCCCCACGTGTGCCGGCCCATCGCCGTGGCCTTGCTGATGCGTCTCCTGCAGCAGCTGACGGGCATCACGCCCATCCTGGTCTACCTGCAGTCCATCTTCGACAGCACCGCTGTCCTGCTGGTGAGAGCCCAGCCCCGGCCGGCGCCCACCCACGGGGTCCCCTGGAGGCTGGCAGGGCAGGCCTGGCTTGGGAGGCAGGGCCTGCTCCTACATTTACCCAACCCCCGGCCTTACCCACACCTGCTCTGTGCCAGGTGTCAGGGATGCCACAGCAAGATCTGAGATCTGGGCCATGTGGAGACAGTTCCTGTGCCTTCACCTCTTCTCAGAATGTTTTTAAGAAAAGCTTAGGCTGGGTGCGGTGGCTCAAGCCTGTAATCCCAGCACTTTGGGAGGCCGAGATGGGCGGATCACGAGGTCAGGAGATCGAGACCATCCTGGCTAACACGGTGAAACCCCGTCTCTACTAACAATACAAAAAAAAACTAGCTGGGCGAGGTGGCGGGCGTCTGTAGTCCCAGCTACTCGGGAGGCTGAGGCAGGAGAATGGCGTGAGCCTGGGAGGCGGAGCTTGCAGTGAGCTGAGATCCGGCCACTGCACTCCAGCCCGGGCGACAGAGCGAGACTCCGTCTCAAAAAAAAAAAAAAAAAAAAATAGTAAAGCTTAAATGTTCTAAAATAAAATACTGGCATAATCCCAACACAAGACTGAGGCGGGAGGATCACCTAAGCCCGGGAGTTTGAGACTCCAGCGAGCCACGATCTCACCACTGCGCTCCATCCTGGTGACAGAGCGATACCCTGTCTCTAAAAACATACAGAAATTTTTAAAATTAAATAAAATACATGGGATTACAAAGGAAACCAGCTTTATAGAAACGTGGACCCCTTGAGGCCATAGACCCCAGGTTCAGAGCCCTGTGGCATCTGCCACTTGATGAGGGAAGTCACTTTCCCCTGTGAACCTCAACTTCCTCCTCCGCAAGAAGAAGAAAGCAGCACGTCTCCATTGGCCTGCCCCAAAGCTCACAGTGAGATGAGATTTGGAGATTAGTCACAGCACGGTTCGGCAAGTCATCATCACGCCTGGATTCTGTGCCAGCTGAGTGTAGTGGTGGGCAGAGCAGATGTGTGCCTGCCCAGGAGGCCCCATAGGCTCGGACAGTGTAGATGCCCAGCATGCTACAGGTGCCAGGCCACTCAGTCCTGCACTGAGCTGCTGGCCTGAGCCCCTGCAGTGCCGGCAGGGACAAGCTGGGTCCTGGAGGGGGACGGGAACAGCAGGCAAGTCCTTCAACCCTGGTGGCCTCCCTCCCCATAGCCCCCGAAGGACGACGCAGCCATCGTTGGGGCTGTGCGGCTCCTGTCTGTGCTGATCGCTGCCCTCACCATGGACCTCGCTGGCCGCAAGGTGCTGCTCTTCGTCTCAGGTAAGCACCCTGCAGCCAGCCCTCCTGCCCCACTGCTCTGCATGGGTTGGGGCTGGGTTGGGTGTGCAGGCCTGCCTCGGGGTGGGGCTGTGTGTCTGGGAACTGCAGGGCACCTGCCTCCGTAGCATCAGCAGGGCCCTGGCCCTGGCCCTGGCCAGTGGCTCCAGAAAGGTCCACTGGGGCTCCGAGTGGATACACTGGCTGTGACACTCCATGGTGGGCATGGTGGGAGCCTGACACGTGGCTGGAGACAGAGCTTGCTGCCCTGCTAGGGGTCTCTAGTCCCAGACATGGGCTGGACCACGCAAGTATCAAGGGGCTCTGTAGAAAGAACTCTGAGAGAAACAGCTGGCTCAGAGGGTCCTGGCCCCACGAGGCCACCTGTCTGTCCACAGCGGCCATCATGTTTGCTGCCAACCTGACTCTGGGGCTGTACATCCACTTTGGCCCCAGGCCTCTGAGCCCCAACAGCACTGCGGGCCTGGAAAGTGAGTCCTGGGGGGACTTGGCGCAGCCCCTGGCAGCACCCGCTGGCTACCTCACCCTGGTGCCCCTGCTGGCCACCATGTTCTTCATTATGGGTAGGTGTGGCGGTGGCTCAGAGGGGCAGGCTGTCTCGGGTGTTAAGGGATGGGTGATGTGTCCGGGGTAGCTGGAGAAGGGGGTCTTCAGCAGCTCAGTGGAGACAGACACAGCCGCCTCCAGTCGCCCCACAGGGCCTCAGCCTGCCTCCTCCTCCTCCGAGCAGGCTATGCTATGGGCTGGGGCCCCATCACCTGGCTGCTCATGTCTGAGGTCCTGCCCCTGCGGGCCCGTGGTGTGGCCTCGGGGCTCTGCGTGCTGGCCAGCTGGCTCACCGCCTTCGTCCTCACCAAGTCCTTCCTGCCAGTGGTGGTGAGTGCTCAGCTCCGGGCCCCCAGGCCCTCTCTGACTGACTAGGATCCTTCTCAGTGCCAGGGGCTATGCCAAGGCCAGCTCTGTCAGGCCCCTAACTCTCAGTGACCCTAGGAGATGAGCACACACCCCCTGAACTCAGAGGCCCCAGAGTGGTCATGTGACAGTCCGGCAAAGGCTTTTCATTACGAGAAACAGGAACAGGCTCAGGAGACTGTTCTGAGAAGTCAGGTTACCTCCCAGGCCAGGGCAGGACATGGCCCAGAACCCTGCCAGGAGCCCAGGAAGACCACCTCACCACCGTGCTCCATCTCCCGCCCTCCTGGGCACTGGGTCTCAGCCGCACCCCCACAGTACCCCCTTCCCCTCCCACTCCCCCTGCCTCCAGATTCAAAACTACGGGCCCTGTGACCAGCCAGAATCCGTGAGGCCCAGGGTAAGTTCCCATGAGGGAGAAGCTGGCTAGGGCAGCCCAGGCCAGCGCCTAACCTGTCCCCACAGTGGTCCCCTCAGTGGGGCTGGGGGAGGGCAGGCAACCCAGAGTGAGTCCATCAGCTTAGAGGGTCCAAGAAGAACCTGCGTGCCTACCAGGCTGTGGGGCGGGCCTCCTGTAGGCTGCGGCGTGGAACAGCTGGGACGCCAGCGCTGGGTAAGGGGTGTGGAGGGGCTACCTGAGCTGAGACCAGAAGGCCCAGCCTCTGAGGAAGGCTGAGGGGCAGAGGGGATGCAGACTTCAAGGGCCACAAACAGGGGGCTAAAGCCTTCAGATTTGTCCTGGGGGCAGTTGGGGAGCCCTGGTGTAGGGGAGCCGTCTCTGAACACAGGAAGGACCAGATGACGCCCCACATGGCTGGTTGCTACCAGCAGGGCCCATGAGCTCTTCCTGGGGCAGGAGGACCCTGGATCTTCTCCCTGTGACCCGGCCCCACTCTCCACCCACAGAGCGCCTTCGGCCTCCAGGTGCCTTTCTTCTTCTTCGCGGCCATCTGCTTGGTGAGCCTGGTATTCACAGGCTGCTGTGTGCCCGAGACCAAGGGACGGTCCCTGGAGCAGATCGAGTCCTTCTTCCGCACGGGGAGAAGGTCCTTCTTGCGCTAGGTCAGGGTCCCCGCCTGGAGGGGGCCAAACCCCCAGTGGCTGGGCCTGTGTTGGCTGCAATCCTGCACCCTGGGACCAAGAGGCAGCAGTCATCCCTGCCACCAGCCAGAGCACAGGAAGAGCAGCGTGATGGGGCCTCAGCAGCGCGTGGCCCTGGCTCCGGACAGGTAGCACTGCTGTCCAGCCACAGCCCTAGCTCAGGCGGCCCACCGTGCTGCACGTAGCCATGGGCCACAGGAGAGCACACAACCCTGCGTCCAGGGACACGGCCCTGCTGGGTGACCTCAGACCTAGTCCTTTACCCTTGCGTGAAGGACACGCCCCACAGAAGGCTACGGGGAGGACTGAGAGGACAGGGCTGGAGGCAGCCAAGTAATGTAGTCATATCGTCGCGTTCTGATCTGGTGGCATCTGGCTGTGCAAGGAAGACCCAGCTCTGCACCCCCCGCCCCCCCAAGTCTTGTGGACACCACAGGGAACATCCTGGACTTCAAAAGCCAGGGCAGGCCAGGCACAGTGGCTCATGCCTGTAATCCCAGCACTTTTGGAGGCCGAAGCAGGCGGATTACCCGAGGCCAGGAGTTCAAGATCAGCCTGGCCAACATGGTAAAACCCCGTCTCTACTAACAAATACAAAAAAGTCAGGTGTGGTGGCGCACACCTGTAGTTCCAGCTGCTTGGCAGAATTGCTTGGACCCGGGAGGTGGAGGCTGCAATGAGCTGAGATCATGCCATTGCACCCCAGCCTGGGCGACGAGAGTGAAACTCCATTCCCCCTGCCCCCCCCCCAAAAAAAAGCCAGGGCAAAGGACCTGGCGTGGCCACTTCCTCCTGCCCCAGCCCAACCTCTAGGAACAGGCAGCTCCTATCCGCAAACTGTGTTCACCCTTTTATAAAAATAAAGGAACTGGGCCTGTAGCCCTAGCGAGGAAAGAGTGGGGTCTACTCCAGGAGGGAAGCCCCCACAGCAGCCAGGCTAGACCCGAACCAGCCAAGGTTGCCAGGGCCACTGACTGCTGATCCACAGCCAAGCAGGGCAGGGAAGAGGCTGCTGTGAGGGGAAGCCCACGGCAAGGCCCGCCCTTAACAGGCTCCTCTTCCTAACTGTGTGACCTTGAGCAGGTCACTTTCCTTGTCTGTGATGCCAGAGGCAGCCTTGGGACAGGACCTATAGTTATTTCCTGGGCCAGCGGCTCCTGCCTGGCTTCCACACACACACGCACACACACAGGCACCAAAGCAGAAGGGAGCGAGGACAGGTATGCGAGCCACGGCCGCGCTTTATTGCTCAAGACGCACACAGAACCCAGAGGTGCAGACAAGGGGGAAAGAGCGCCACACACAGCCCAGACAAGGCAGGAGTGGCCCGGCCGCTGGAAGAGACGTTCCTTGCAAGGCAGGGCCCCTGCTGGACAGCACACTCCCTGGGAGACAGGGTCAGAGGCCCCAGGTCCGCACAGCTGCAGACTTGCTGGAAACCTGGGACAGGTGACCCGCCCACTCTGGCCTGTGGCTGAGGGCCTTCCACCTCTGCGTCCAGCCGTGCACCCACCATTTCCCCACAGGGCACAGGGGCAGCCTTCCTTGATCCACAGCCAACCCTTCTCCTGCTGTCTCTGGCTGTCACTGAGGCCCCTCTGGCAGGGGCAGCAGCAGGCAGGCCAGGCAGAAGGGGGCCCGGGGCCCCACTACCTGGGTAGGAATGAGCAGAGGGCGGGCAGAGCCCTTGCTTCTCGTGGGAGGTAGACAGGTCTCACTCACTGCATACATGGGACAAATGCGTGCACACACGCACATACATATATATACACACACACACAGCCCTTTGAACCCAGCACTGGCCTGAGGAAAGTGGCCCCGGAGGAACCCTGAAGGCACGTGTCCACCAGGCTATAATGCCCCTGCCACCCTGGGGCTCAGCTGGCCAGACTCCCGGGGCGGGGGTGCTGCTGACCCAGGAGCCCACAGACAAGTCCCCAGGGCAGTACTGGGCAAGACCCAAAGAACCCCACCCACACCCAGCCCACCAGCCTGCCACTCCCAGCCTCAGATGCAGATGGGCCCAAGAGGTGTTCCTGGGAAACAGTCCACTTAGCAAGACCCAGTACCTCTGCTCCCGAAGCTCAGCACAGGCCCAGCCTGGGGTCGGACCCAGATGGAATATCTTCCATACCCTCCCGCTTCTGCCAAGCCCCACCCGGGCTAAGCCAGGCCTGACCAGGCACCTGCCCGACGGCCAAGAGCCAGCCTCACAGTCAGAGAGGGTAGCGGGCTGAGGCCACGGGGCAGAGGGAATACGGGGATGCACTTCCTGGGCACCAGCTCTCCGTGTACCTGGCTCCAGATGGCCTGGCACCCGGGGCAGTGAGGACAGCTCTGTGTGGGGAGGTGACTGTGGCCTCTGCCCAGTTCTTAAAAGGCAGAAGCTCCCTGAGGGCAGGGCTTGGACAGGCCGGCAGGAGAACCTGAGTGGGTGCTGAGGTCAGACCCACTGGCCCACTAACGGGGCTGGGCTGCGGCTGACGTGATGGGGCCACACCAGGGAGAGGGTGGGCACCCTCAGTGATGCCAGGGAGAGCCTGCTCGCCCCACTTCCTTAGCACCAAGGCCAGCGGGTGGGGGGGAGTAATGGGCAGAACCTAGGGGTCTTAGTAGACCCAGGGAGCAGGGGCAGCTGAGGGGTCTTGGGGTGGCCTGTCCAAGGTTCCAGGAGGCGGCAGGGAGCATCCCCCACCCAGCTGTCCGGTCACTGCCAAGGCTGCAGTTCCAGGTACAGGGATGCACCTTAGGGGCCCTATGGGCTTCTTGAGAAGGCGGGGTGGTAGTGGGGGCTGCACCCTAAGCAGCGGTGGGAGGTTGCTGGCAGTGGCAGACTGTTCCGGACCCTGGGGCTCTACCTGCCAAGAGAGCTGGGGGAGGTCCCTCTGCCCAGTGCCCAAGTGGCAGGGTCCCACTTGCACCTCCCCTCAAGCCAGGACCAGCATCTCCAGGGGAGGCTGCTCCCAGGTCACTGGCAGCCCTGTCTGTGGTGTGAGGTCTGCAGACCCACCCAGCGGAGGAGCAAGGCCAGCTGGTGTCCACACAGCTGCTGCAGGCTCTGCTCGGCTCTGCCTCAAGTCCAGCAGCCCAGACTCTCACACCAGCAGCCAGGGGCTCCTGGCTTAAGCAAGTCTGGAGAAAGGAGCAGAGGACTCCAGGTGTAGGGGAGGTGCAGAAGCCCCTTTCCAGGCTGTGCCTCAGGGTGGACAGTCCAGGCCTCGCTTGGACTCACACAGAGCCAGAGGAGGGGGCAGGGAGGGAGGGGTGCCCAGCCCTTCACAGCTCCCCCTCCAGGGTCTCCGCGAGCTTCTCCTCATCTGCCTGCTGCCTCTGCTGCTGGATCCTAGCGTAGGAGATCGCATCGCCCCTGGGGAGAGAGAGAGGCAGCGTCACGTGGAGCGCCAGCCCCACGCCCACAGCCCTCCTGACCACTGCCCAGTTCCTGCCCTGTGACCCAAGTGTCATTCTGATTTCCCAAGAGACAACTGCTGGGGTGGCAAAGGCCTGTCTTGTCCCCTCTGAGAGTGGCCCAGGCTTCTTGGGATGCTAGGCTGAGAAGGAACCAGCCTCAGTCTGGGCTCTGCAGGAGAGGGTGGCAACTGACTACAATGCCTGGTGCAGACCCAGGAGGGGAAGGGGCTCCCACCAGTCATATGTTTGCTATCCTTGCTGCAGGCCATGACAGGGCAAGACTGGGCCATGCAGAAGTGTTGTGAATCCTCTGTCTTCACCTGCTAGAGCTGAGTCCTGGAGGCACCGGGAGTCACTGGGACCTCTGCCTCCGTCTCCACTGGCTAAAAGGGGCCACTCTCAGACCCTCCTCACTGAGGGACTTCGGTGGGGGAGGCAGCGGGGGGAAGGAAGGCCGTGCCCAGGGGCTGGGCCCAGCAGACGCACTTTTTGCCCAGAGCAGAGAGTCCGTACAGCACCCCCGTGGCAAAGGCGATGGCGTTGCCCAGCAGCGTGGTCAGGGTCAGGTTGATGACAATGGGAACAACCGCCATCCTGGGGGGGAAGCAGAGGTCAAGGGGGGCACTCCGGCCCCACAGCCACCACATCCTTCCCTGCTTCCCAGACTCGGCCCAGCCCCCTTTCTAGACACCCAGGGCACAGAAAGGATCCCAAAAAATCAGCTGAGACACAGCTTCAGAAAGTCCTTGATCGGCCCTGAACTTGTCTGTAAAACTGTTCCATTCTGGGAATAGGATCCAACGCTTTCATCAGATTTTTGAAGTGGTCTGTGGTTCCAAAAAGGGCTAACCAGTAACGAGATGGTCCAGTGCCCTCGCTATGACAGAAAGAGGCTGTGACAGAGAATCTGGCTTCCCATCCAGGCCCTACTAGCTTTGCGGGCAAGTTACTCAAAATCTCCACCGTGGAGGGGGGATCAAACTTTGTCTGAGGTCAGGCATGTTAACTACACAATGCTAAACACCACGGGCACTACATAAATGCACTGAGTCATACAGTAACACCAGCCACATCGCCACAAGTAAGGGCCCCAGAATCAACCACATGGAACACAGGGTCTCATGATGGGAGGGTCTCATCATGGGAGGGCTGCAGGCTGCGGGGTCTGCAGGGTCAGCCTAGATCTTGCTGCTGTTTGGTGTCACCTGGTGGCAGGGTCCACTGGGGCGTAAGCATCCCCGGGGCTGATTCTCCATCCTGGGTGGAATTTCCAGGCCAGCAGCAATTCCTGGGCTAACTGGGCCAGGAGGATACCTGCAGGTTGGAGAACAGCGCTCTGTCCTGTCGCCTCCCTAGAGGAAGCTGCCTGTGTGGGAGGACGAGACTCATGGCCAATTGCATTCTACCTGAATTTCCATTCTTGTAGACATGTGGTTGTGAGATTTTTGTCATTAAAAAACTTCAAAATGATAAAATAATAATAGAAATTACCAAGAAAAAGAAAGACCACAGAGGGGAACCTTCTGACAAAAACAAAATTAAAGGCAGACAACAGGCTGGAAAAATGGTTGCAGGAAATACAACCAAGGATCATCCACTGAACTTGCTAAGCAAAACACTGAGGTTCCCACAGGTTAAAAAGGAAACTTGAAAATTTTCAAATCAGAAAATGCAGTGGGAACATGCGGGAAAATATTTTTCCTCTTAGATAACAAACAGATAAATGCAAATGTGAAGTGGTGTGCAGCCCTGGGCAGGGGTGGGGGTGGGGGAGAGACTCAAGGGACCTCCTTGGAAAGCAACGTAGCCAAGCCTCTTAAAATATTTTTAATGATCAGAATCTTTGACCCAGTAATTCCACACCTGAAAATAGATCTTAAGGAAATCATCATAAACACAGAAAAAGTTTTAGCAGACAGATGTTTATCATAGCTCGATTTACACCAGTTAAGAAATTAAGAAAATCATCCAGCTGAACGCACATTCCTGTATTGAAAGAATGTTATAAAATCTGTGGCGATGTTAAAATGCTTGTATCATTACACTACATGAAAAAAGCAGGATACAAACTTATTCATAATGGTTACAACTGTGTTAAGAGCAGGCTTTTAAAAAATACCTGCAGACAGGAAGCACACACATCAGAAGATTAGCAGGCAGTGGGCTTCGAGTAACACTGTTCTATTTTCCAAATTATTGTTAATGAATTTCTATCATGGCTAGCATTTTTAAAATACAGTTTTTTAAACCCCTAGCGACATGACACTGCGTGTAGATAAGAGCTCTGTGATCCTGTGTCCTTCGTGGTTTAGATACGGCAGAAGATGGCTCCACAAGTAAGCATGTGGCTTGTGCTCTTACCATCAAAACTACCAGGCCTCTCTGAAGGGAAAGCAAGCTTGCATCTAGGCTTCTTTCTAAAGATAACCTAGATAATAATAAATACTGTTGCCGCCAGCCTCCTATGCACTAGAGGCATTATTCTAGGAGCTTCATGTATTAAACTTATCCTGAAATTAGTTCCATCTTATGACTCAGAGAAGTATTACATATTGATTTCATCGTTAGAAATGGGAAAATTTTTAACGAGCGTATTTAGAGGGCAACCACATTTTCTGCTCTGCAACCTGCTTCTCCCCTTTCACGTCAGGACATCTAGATGAACCCACTCTTCGCAAAGGCTGCAGAGAAACATGTCCTACAGACCTACTATCATCTGGTTAACAACTCCCAGGGGATGGACCAAAATTCCAGACGCTTCCCATTTCTCTCAACTGCACGGAATGCTGCCACACATGCTCATATACCTCTGAACCTTCCAGTGACTACAGCACAGCGACAGCTGAGTTCCCCGGTGCAGCACCACTGGGGCATGTTTTGGCAGCTATCAGCAAATCACTGTGCACAAAGGCAATCCCAGTTTACACTTCTACAGAGAGGAACTGAATACACTGCCCACCCTCACCTGACTTTTGGGTCCTATTTTGCCAGTGGGGTTTTGGGGAACTGTGTCACAGGACCCTGCCCAGTAGCCCCTCACCCGCAGTAGAAGACAGCCTTCTGCCAGGAGCGCAGCCGGTCCACCTTCTCCGCCACCGTGTTTGCAAACTCGATGAACTGGCAGCAGAAGGGCGCCTCGCACAGCAACAAGATGAAGGCATTCATGCTGCAGGGACCAGGGCAGGAGAAAAGCAGCAACTGACAATCCCAGGAGGATGAGGGCGGCCCCCAGTGCCAGTGCCATAAGGAATGCCACCTCTCTCACCCTCCTGCCCTCATCCCTCCTCCTCTGGGAAGCCGCCCGGCTGCTCCAGGGCACCTGCTTGTACCCCTTGAAGAGCCTGTGCTGAAGACTCCAGCACTCCCCAGCTGCCCCTGCACCCATCTCCCCAGCTGAACTGAACACTCCTAGAGGGAAGCCTCTGGGCTTCAGCTTCCCTTTCTCCTCCTCCTGTGTGAGAGGGAGGAAAGAGCACCCCACATCATGGCACTGCTGTAACACTGCAGCGGGTTCATCCGCAGATGGAGCACTGGCAGCTGTGTCCTCTGTCTGCTGTTAGTATTATCGCCATGGCCATCAAGAGCCGTCAGTAGCACCACCACCAGGAAGGCTGCCCCACCAGGGAGGCAGAGAGCTGGAGCCATGCAGTCCCGAAACAGTCACGGAGAGCTGCCCACACACCCGATGCCACTGGCCCCAGGCTCAGGGACACCCAGGGGAAGCCCACGCTGGGGAGGTAGAACTTTAGCAAGTCCTTGCGTCCAGCCCCATGTTTGGGGTGGGAACAGCTACACCACTGGTGATGGAGGGTGTCTGCTGTGGTCATGGTATTCTCTATGCGTGGGTAACAATCAGTTACCAGACACTGAGCCAGGCCCTTCTGTCTGGACGTCCCCCAAGCCTGGGAGAAAAGTGCCATCATTATGCCTGTGTAACAGAAAAGACACCAAGAAACCTTGGGTGTCTTGGGCTCTCAGGACACCCAAGAGCCACCCCGAGCCCAGGGCAGGCACTCTCTTTGCAACTCTTTTTTTTTTTTTTGAGATGGAGTCTCGCCCTATTGCCCAGGCAGGAGTGCAGTGGTGCGATCTGGGCTCACTGCAAGCTCTGCGTCCTGGGTTCATGCCATTCTCCTGCCTCGGCCTCCCAGTGGCTGGGATTACGGGCACTCGCCACCACGCCCAGCTAATTTTTTGTATTTTTAGTAGAGACGGGGTTTCACCGTGTTAGCCAGGATGGTCTCGATCTCCTGACCTCGTGATCCACCCGCCTCGGCCTCCCAAAGTGCTAGAATTACAGGCGTGAGCCACCACGCCCGGCCTCTCTTTGCAACTCTTAACCACTGCACCCGGCCCCAAGCCTCCCACACACCAGGCCTCCAAGCACTGGCTCACTGTGTGCTGGGCCAGCCCCTTCCACTTCAAACTCAGCCAGGCTCCGACTCCACCCCCTGAAGCTGGGCCAGGCGCCTCTCTGTCCATCCCCTTTCCCTATCCACCACTGGCCAGCACAGGCGCTGGGGACCCCGCCACAGCAGGCCCCCGAGGCTCTCCACTGGCCATAGGTCACTGAGGACGGGATCTGAATCGCGTCCAGCTCTGTGCCCCTGAAGGCACCAAGCCCCACGAAGACAGTCAATTCCTGGTCACAGCCACTTCTCATGTGCCTCAAGCCGCATGGGCCTGCCCTCACCCCACCTTCCCTTCCGATGGGATGGCGCCACCCTGCAGGAGGTGGGCATGGAACGCACATGAGGGTGTTCTGACCGCGGGTTCCCGTGACAACTCTGACCCGCCTTTCCCATCTATCTTTAGCACAGCTCCGACTTAGAGCGTCCTCTCCCAGCAGACCATCCAACCCAGTGCTCAGCCAGCCCCAACGAACGGCCTTCCCCACTCCAGTCCTGGGAGTTCCCAGAGGGCGAGGGCCCCAGTGTAGTGCACTTGGCATCTGCAGTCTCAGCGGATGCCAGAAATGTCTGGAGCACTGATGGCCTCGCCCCTGCACCGGATGAAGGCCAGGGTGGGCGTTCCCTGGGCCCTGACCTCTCATTAGGAAAGCAAACGTGGTGGGGATATGAAGGGGAAGAAGCCCCATGCTGTGGCCAGAAACCCACAAGCCCTGAGGTACCCAGGCTGGAGCCAGTAACCATGGCAACCACAAGGATGCCCACTCCCATGGCCCCTGCCACTCCTCTGCCCCAGGAGGAGCCCCACAGACTCCTGACCAGCGAGACCCCTGGGGCGGGACAGCCATGTGCTACTCACATCATCCACACGCCGGCCGCAATGTTCACAGGGTGGATGGTGATGCAGTTGAAGAGGCCAGAGATCGCACAAGCTTGAAACGAGAGACAGGCAGGAGTCAGCAAGGAGTCAGGGGGAGCCCGCTGGGATGGCAGCCTCGGGAGATGACTGGAAAGGACGAGAGTGTCTGCGGATGCTCAGCACACAGTTCTCACAGCACCCAGGAGCCTGCCCTCTATCATCTGAGATAGGTGAGGAGATGCAGAGAGGTGCAGCGGCTTGCCCCAGGCCCCACAGCAAGGTGGCAGCAAGGTGGCAGGTGGATCTCACGGCACCCTCTCTCCGCTCCAGGGCTCAGAGGAGCTGGCCCTTTGACCCCAGCTACATCAATATCCACCTCAAAGGGAGGTGAGGATTAAAGGAGGATTAAAGAGAGAATGTCCCTCATGGATTCAGGCCAGTGCTCCCCCAAGACTCAGCCTTTGGCAAGGGTCACTTGTCACCATTCACAGGGCCAGCCACACAAGAAGTCCTCTGACTCAGAAAATGTGGCTTGGATTTTAGTTGGGACAACGGGTACCTCTCTCAGAACACAGATGGGAACCAGGTAAGACCGAGCAGCAGTTCCAGCTCTAACTTCCTCACCAGCCCTGTGCCGCTGGTATGCTATCTTCATCTTCCGAGGCCCATTTCTCCTCTTGCACATGAGCAAGTCCCACAGCCCAGCCACACACTGCTACAATGCCATGAGGCCAGGAAGGGGAGGGGGCGTCTTCCTCCACCCCAGAACGTGGCTTCTCTGATGCCCAGATGTGCAGCCTTGACTCCCCGCCTCCCTGCTGCACCTCACCAGCAGGGTCTCTTGCACCCAACTCCCTCCTCTACCCACAGCCTGCAGCCCGGCTTCACCAGGAACTCCAGGAGCCTTCAAGGAGGGTCCAAGGAGCTGGCTGCTGGGCAGGGAGCAAGCGCGGGCCATCGCTGAAGGGGGGCCTTGGAGGCAGCAATTAGCAACCAGCTCATTAAACTTGCAGCAGCTCCTCTGCACCTGATCCCTCCACCTGGGTCTGGAATTCTGCCGTTTTCCATTTTCCCAGGTAGCCTTATGCAGACAGCAGGCAAGGAAGCCAGATCAAGTGAGCCGAACTGCAGGGGGACTGCTTCGTGGGCCCCAGGGTCTCCTTCTAAAACAAAGGACTCAAGCGTTGCACTGCTCCTCAGCACAGCCTTAGACATCTGCCTTCAGACAGCAAGGGGTTCCAGAACCACAGGTGCAAAGGGGCCTGCCTGCCCCAGCAGAGTCCCCAAAGGGCGACACGGCTCCCTGCCTCTCCGCTGTGCCTGGCCTCACCTAACAGCTCGGCTGTGCTTCCTGCTGCAGTCAGCATTTGGCCTCCAGCTCCAACCCTACCCCAGCTGTCCAACCCACAGCCAGCCTTGGGGGAGGACCAGGTGTCAACCCAGACCAGCAGGCTCCAGCCAGGAATCCTTTAGCAATAAAGGGCTGGAGGATGTCCACTTGGAGACCTCATTGCTGATATCTTCCACATGAGGGGGCTGTCACCATACAATCCTGTCTCCTCCCAAGATATCACCTCCAGATGCTCTCAGGACCCAGGGTAGACCCTCTCCAGCTCCTCTCTCTCATCCCCTCACCCTGGAGGAGGAAAACTTTACCCCAAGGACCAGCCAGGCACACAACCCTTGTCTGAATTCCTGCTGCATCTCTAAAACACGCTGCATTTTTGCATTCTACCCTGGAATACAGCATTTAATATTCACATAACTGTGCCCCCAAAATTCTGCAGATGCAACTGACAACTCAGGGCAATGCCACAGGTCTCTCCTGAAGCTTCATCTGTAGACCCAACAGAGCCCCAGGTACTCCCGGGAAAGGCACAGGCACCTCACTTTGAGAGTCACAGAACTGAATAAGACTCCAGGGCTAATCTGTGAGTCAGCAGGGTCACTGACCAAGAAGGAAGGAGGTGTGGCCTACAGGCCACAGTCAGGACTTTTCCTTTCTCACCACTAACCATGTCACCCCTCTGCACTGCTCACCCTAATCTGCGGGGAAAACAGCTAACCAGACATGAGAGGACTGGAACCAATGCCTAACTTCAAGCCCACCAGTCTCTCCTACACAGTCAAAAGCGTACTTGCCCTGAAGAACAGTGGCACAAACCTGGGGCCTCTTTGTGATTTGTGGGTAGGGCCTGTCCGACTGTATCCAGTTGCCTCCGGATAACGGGATGCCTAGCAAGGGCAGCACACTCCTAGCCCCACACCCTCCTGCCTCAACATCCCTCCACCCTCAACCTCCTTCCACCCTCCACCCACCTGGAAAGGCTGTGGAACCCAAGGTGAAAAGATGGTCCTGGCAGGAGAGCTGATGGGGTCTGCCCTGCCCAGGCCCAGATTTAGCCCTCTGCGCCAGTGTTTAAACCCTGCAGACATCCTCGACAGACATTCTATAAGACCTTGCCCACTCCAGTAATTCACAAGGTTGAGGGCAGACAGGAAAGGAAAGGATATCATTCAGACAGACTTGTCTTTCCCTGGAAGGCCAGCTGTACAGCTTCCATTCACTCCTGGGGCAGACCTGCCTCCCTCTTTGTCCTTTTCTGGCTGCGCTTAAGAGCCTAGCTTCCCTGGGAGCCTAAGATCAGAGTCTGTGCCTGGGATGCATAAGGAGAAGGGGAGGAGGGCCGGTGATAGGCGGCTAAGGCAGCAGCAACGGGGGAGAGCTGACAGCGGACAGAGGACCCAGGGAGAGGCCCGGCCCTCAGCTGACTGCCCCGCGGCCCTCGGGGGACACCTATGCCCTGACACCACGTAACCCTCAGCAAATTTCCTCCCAGTGGCTTCCTGCCAGAAATCTAGCTAGCCGTGCACCAGCCTCCCTTATAAACAATCCTTGCCCAAAGGTTAGCAACGTGGCTGCCGTCACCTACGCCCAAGTCAACAGTTGACGCTTACTACGGGCCAGGTGGGCATGCGCTCCGTGAGCATCACCGAGAAAGTCTCACAAAAGCCCCTGGGGGGCGAGGGAAGGGCTCAGTCACATGCCGCAGGCCGGTGCCCCCCGCCCGGGGGTTTCTGGTCCCTCCAGGAATGTTCCCAGAAGCGCTACCCTGGGGGAGCCCAGGGTACCAAGGCGCCCAGGCCCGAGCCGGTAACCATGGCAACCTCAGGACGCCGGCTGCCGGCGGCCCAGCCACTCCTCCGCCCCGGGAGGCGCCCGGCAGGCCCCCGACCCCCAGCGGGTCCTTTCCCCTGGGGCCGCCGGGGCGGGGCGGGGCGGGGCGCGCATGCGCGGCGGGGCCGGCCCACCTCCCGGACCGGGTACTCACAGACTGCCCCCAGCACCCCCGACAGGCGACACAGCCAGCGGTACCACCACGTCATGCCCTCTTCCTGCGCGGGCGGCGCAGAGCTGGCGGGCGCCGCGGGCGCCCCACCTGAGCCGCTCATCTTGCCGCCGTCAAGGCGCAGCTCACAGCCCTCACAAAGGGCTCGGTAGCCGGCCGCGTCCGAACCGGCGCGCTGCCTTGTGGGAGAAGGAGCATATTAGCATAGGGGGCGGGGCTTTCAGGCTGCGGCGAGGCGCGCCCGAGGGGAGGCGGGTGCTCATTAGCATAGGGAGCGAGACCCTCAGGTCGCGGCTAGGTGAGCTCGAGGGGTAGCAGCTGCTCATTATTGTAGGGCGGGGGACCCGCAGGCTGCGGCGAGGTGCTGCGGGGCGGGGGAGGAGCTCGTTAGCATACGGGGCGGGGCTCGCAGGCATCGGAGAGGTGCGCCCGAGGGGGCGGGCGTCATTAGCATAGGGGGCGGAGGCCCGCAGTTTGCGGCGACTTGTTCGCGAAGGAGGCGGGCATCATTAGCATAGGGGGCGGGGTTTGGCGGTGCACGGACACCTTAGCGGTCAGACCCTCACACCAGGACCCACGGGTGGGGCTTCGCAGGGAGCTGGCAAATGCGCCAGCCTCGGAGTGGAATTCCGATTGGCTTTTAACTAGTGATGTCCAGCGGCTTGCGCACATCAAGATAGAGCCAAGCGGGGCCAGCAAATCCCTGCCTTGCCATGGGATGGGTTTTCAAGCCAGGTCTGGACAGCTTATAAGAAAAAAACGCCGGTCAGTCTGCATGTTTTATTTATTGGTACCCGAGGAAATGGGGGCTGCCTTTCCAGAATCCCTACCTCCAACCCCCTAGCCTTTTGGACACTGGAGAAGACTCCAGATACCTAAGATTGGAAAAAGTTCGAATTGGAAAGCACTGAGACCAGAGGTCAACCCTCCAGGGCTGGCCAGACACGTAACAAATGTTCAATGACCGTCAGGTCCCTTCCTTTCCCTTCCAGGACGAGGGTCCTGGTCCTCCGGTACCCATGATTGGAAGGTCCAGTACTGGCCCCGCAGGCTGGCCTGAGCCTTAAGGAAGTCCTCGCTGAACTCCATCTCAGCCTGGCTGCTCTCTGACTCCCAATAGAGCACCTGCTGCCCATGGAACGTTGTGGTCCTCAAGCTGTGGGTGTCCCGGATCTGAGAGAAAAGGGGCAGCCCAGAAGGACCGGCCATAAGTGATCATTAGCACTCACATTAATTAGCCCTTAATGTGCAGGGGCTCACAGATTCCGGATCACATTTAATGCTTACAAAGCCCTCCTAGGAGTGCGCTGTTACTCTACCCAGAAAACTGAGCTCCAGGGAAGTTACATCACTTCCCCGAGGACACTCTTGTCAGGGTGTCAGAGCGGGGCCAGGCTGCCTCCTCTGGGGAAGCTGATACCCTGCAGAACACAGTTCTCCCAGGACACGGGAAACCTTGGGGAGGGTGCAGGGTGCTCCTCTGTCCAAGTCATATCAGACTGTAAAATTATGCTTCAGTCCTGGGTTAGCTGTCAGTCTGCATCAGAAAGGTCTTTACCATTCTTTATCATTTTGTTTTTTTTTTTTTTTTTTTGAGACAAAGTCTCACTCTGTTGCCCAGGCTGGAGTGCAGTGGTACGATCTGGGTTCACTGCAACCTCCACCTCCCGGGTTCAAGTGATTCTTGTGCCTAAGCCTCCCCAGTAGCTAGGATTACAAGCACACGCCACCACGCCTGGCTACTTTTTGTATTTTTAGTAGAGACAGGGTTTCATCATGTTGGCCAGGCTGGTCTCGAACTCCTGACCTCAAGTGATCTGCCCTCCTCGGCCTCCCGAAGTGCTGGGATTACAGGTGTGAGCCACTATTTCACTCTTGTAGGTAGCTCAAAAAACATTTCTTGGTGAATATGTGGAGGAAGCGCTCTTCTCCCATTCTTTCACTAATGATTTGGAGGGTTTGAGTCTGAAATAAACTGAAGGGGGTCCCCTAGTCCTGCCCCCACTAGGGAAAGCTGTCCAGAATCACAGCACAAGTCCCCATGCTGGGCCTCACCGAGATGTAGCTGGCATTGGCTCCCTTGGTCCCATTGTCCATGTCGGTGGCCAGGGCATGGATAGCAATCCGGGCGTGCGGAGCCACATTAATGAAGAGCCGGCAGCCCCCTGCCTTACTTGTGGCTGGACTCAGCGAGGGGCTCACGATTTCACCCCAGGGCCCAAAGAGCTGCATGTCACATTCTGCAGGGGGAGCAAGTGGGACATAGAAACCCAGACAGACCGCTGATGCCATAGGCCAGGGCAACTCACAGCTGGGAAGCAGTGCAGGGCAGCATGGCACTGTGGTCAATATCGGGGTTCCCAGGCAAACCCTGCTGAACCCCACCTCTACCACTTCTTGGCCCAGTGACTTTAGGCAAAGGCTAAATGTTCTGGGCTCTGGTTCCCTCCTCTGCAACTGAAGGAAACAATGGCATGCACTGAGCAGAGTGGTCTTTAGGACTCAATGATGTCACATGTGCAAGAGTGTTTCACACTGAACCTGGCACCAAGGATAGGCTCCACCCATGGCAGCCACTGCTGTTCCTCGGAGCTCACTGGAGCCACCACCTGCCTGTACCTCCTGCACCTCTTTCAAGGCAGGTGCCTGTGTGGGTGGGGCTGGGCCAGGAAGTGAGAAGCAATGTGAACGGTGACAGTGGGCTCATGGCCTTTTGGCAGGACCCAGCAGCGTCTGTGCGCTGAGGCACATACACAGCTCTCTACCCAGGCAGGTGCTGGGGCAAGGAGGAGGCACACTAGGTCTCTGCAGAGGCTAAGCCCATTGCCTCTAAGCCCCTGACACCTGAGGGAGCCAAAGAACCTCTGGAACTGGCTAGGGAAGCCAACTTTGGCCAGCTCGGACTGTTGGGAGAGGGCAAGCCCCCCAGGACAACCGAGAGGGCTATCAGAGGGTATCTAGGGGGCCATGGGCAAGGCAGGGGTCCCTGAGGTGGCATCCTCTGTCTGAGGTGTGCTTATGGGTGCACACGCATGTACAAGTATGTGTGCTCACACCAGTGCACTAGAACAGGGCCGAGGGACAGTGGCTCCCACAAAAACTTAAAGGGCCTTGAAAGGCTGGAGGGTTGGGGGCAGGGCGGGTGGGTGTGGGGCAGAGGCCTGAGGGACTGACTGAGGATGTGGACCACATCCCACATCCATCCATCTTGCTGCACAGTCCCAAAGAGGAGGGATGTAGCACTCATCCTGTGACCTCTCCCTGGCACGTACAGACTGACACTGGCCAACCCCAGCTCCTTCCATCTCAGTCAGCTCCCTCTGTATCTTCCCACTACCCCACTGGGACTGGCCCCATCCCCAGCAGCACCCACCCAGCCTCCCTGCCAGGACCGGAGCACCCAGGGGAGGTGAAGGCCTGGCCATACCTCTGTAGAAGGTTTCAGGAGCAAGCTGGCTTCCATACCGCAGCAGCACCCCACCTCCCGGCTGCCTGCAGCGCTGCCTCACCACCAGCGTGTTGGTCTTGGAGCTGAAAGTCATGCCCAATAGCTTCCTGCACATCTTCCTCCAGGTGAGCCGGCCCCAAAGCAACAACATGTCCCCTAGGAAGCGGCAGGGCAGTGAGGGTCCAGCACTACCATGCCTGGTCAGCAGAGGAGTGGCTCCGGGGTAGACTGAGCCGAGTTCAAGTCCCACCTCTCCTACTGCTGGCTATGTGACTCTAAGTAACTGAGCACGTCACTTAATCTCTCCTAGCCTCAGTTTCCTCATCTGTAAAATGCAGATCATCACTCCCCAGTCATGAGATGGAATGCAAACTAAAGTTGGGAATATACATGGGGCTCCTGCCAGGAACGGGGCATGCAGCGTTGTGCTGGCTCCCGGCAGGGGCCATAACTGGCAGCATCGCTTGCACGGCCCTAGACATACCCGCACTGCAGTTGAGAGAACTCTCAAGGACGCGGAGGGTCACCACCTCCCCAAGGGGCCGCCCAATGGCCACTGCACAGTCTGCCTGCCCTGGTCCTCGCATGTCAATGGTTCCTGTTGGCTCAAGGTGCTGCCTGCCACAGGCACCTGAAAAGGGAGCAGGAGACAGGTAAGCAGTGCTTCCGGGATTTCCAGCAGGGCAGGCTCCGGGGCTTCCAAGCTGAGGAAGGAGACCAGGAGGTGGGGGGGTGGGGGGGGACCCTGTCCTCCAAGGCCCAGCTGGAAGCCTTCTCAGGATAGGGAGGGGGGCTAGGTAGGTCAGAGCATCACCCTCAGTGCAGAGGGCTGCTTCCAGATGCTCTGGCAAGTAGGGCACATGCAGAGCAGCCCAGAGGCTAGGGGGCTCACAAGCTGGGTCCCTAACTTCAAGTTACTTCCCCTTAATAGTAGTAAAAGGGAGGTTTTCCTTTGCCAGGGAGGAAGAGGGTCAGCCCTGATCCTGGCCTCCCAGGCACACATCCCAGGGACCAAGTTCTTCTGCCAGTCCTTCCCAGAGGGAGATGCCTTTGCCCACCCCTCCTACAGCAGCTGCCCGACAGGAAGGAGGACAGGACGTAACTGGACTGCGCCGAGCTTTCCTGGGGCCCGGGCAGGAGCCGCCGAGGCTGGGGAGCTGGGGAGAAGAGCAGGGCCCGGGCCTGGGACCACTCCAGGGAGGCACCAGCAGGGGTGGCTGTGGTCTGTCCTGGAGCAGTGGCTTCTTCGTGAGGCACCAGGTTGGGCGTCCCCTGTCCCACACAGGGCCCAGCCCAGCAGCCACGCACAGTCACTGGCTTGGGCAAGTGCTGGCAGAAATCAGCCGGCACAGGTGCCTGGGCCTGGGGTCCGAGGCAGGTGTCATGCCGGCGCTGGATGCCATCCCCACAGGAAACAGAGCACTGCCAAGAAAGGGGAGGAGGAGTCACAGCTGACCCTGCCAGAAAGTGACAAGGACAGTGGTAACCACAGGCTAGGAGTGATCCAATATAATCTTTGTACAAGCTGGGAGGCAGGTAAGTGTCTCCATTTCACAGATGAGAAAACTGAGGTTCAGAGAGGGCACCCAGCACAGGTCATGTAGGTGGGAGGAGCCAGAATTCAAGCCTGGGTCCCTGTCACCCTCCCTCACGGCCTCTCTGTCTCTCCAAGCCTTAGAGCAAGCAGGCCTGCGGGGCTGCGACTCATCTCTGTCTGCTGTGCCCGTGCCCCCTCCACACCATGAGCGAGCCCCTCCAGGGGGCAGCCTGAGCTCCATTTACCATTGTCTTTCCTGCCCTGCCAGGTGTGTGGCACAGCTGGCATTCTGTCATCTGTATAGAACTGAGTGGCCTGCTGTTCATCTTCCAGTGTCCCCAAACCTAAGAGCCTCTTAAGTCCTAGCTGCCCACAGGTCTCTAGGCCTTCTGTGTATCTGCCTCTAGGTGCCCCCTCACCAACAGACCCAGCTCTCTCCTTCCTTTCTGGGGACACAATGAACCAATGCCCCCTAGACTCCCTCACACATAAGCAGCCACAGCTGATGCCCGCCCTAGCCCCATAGGGATCCCAAGCGCCCACTGTGCTCACCTCCGTCCAGGTGCTGACATACCAGCGGTAGGTGCAGTCAGCAATGAGACAGGGGACGCTGGCCTGGGGCCGCACCAGTGCTGCACAGGCCGCCTCATCCACCTCCACATCCTGGCCTTGGTCGAGCTGCACACAGGCCACCGAGCGCCTAGCAGTGCCAAGGCCACAGCTGGCCGAACATGGGCCAAGGGACATGACTTTCCACCTGCAGGAAGAGAAGACCCCAAAGAGAGGCTGGGTCTCCCCAGAAACGGTACTGCCCCATGTGGGCCCCTCTCCACCCGCGTGTCCTCGAACAGTTGCCTAGACAGCTTCTGTGGCCAGGCAAGATGGGAAGTGCAGCCACAGAGCCCCTCCTGTCTGGGGCCAGGGCTCACAGCCACAGGAGAGCTACCAAAAGGCCCTGGAGGAAAGAGGCTTCTTTTTCCCTAATTGCACATCCCCCTCTCATCGCCTTTCTCACAGAACACCTGTCAGCACCCCAGGGGCTGCCTATGGACCCAAGTAACAGCAACAGGAAGCGAACCCCTGGGTAACAGGAGACAGATCTCACCACCCCACATTCTACAAGGGTGAAGGCTGAGGACCTTAACCCTGCCCATGTTGATCTGTAATCATTCAATAACTAATTATGGCCCGCGTTCTTCAGAGCCCAGACACGAACCCAGGCGCCTGCAAGGGAGCTGGGATCTTCATCACAATACTGTTCTCCCCCATGACCCTGCAGCGCTGCCTCTTGGACCCGTGCCTCCCGTGGCCTGGCGCTGTTCTACATGACACTGGGAGGTGGCAGTGAACCAAACCAGACCCCACCTCCTCTCGGAGCATGGATTGTTCTCCATTTCGGCATCACTGGCATGAGCGACTGGATGCTGCTTTGCTGTGGGGGCTGTCGTGTGCATTGCAGAAATTTTATTTTTTAGTTTATTTTAATGGTTTTCTTTGAGACATGGTCTCATTCTGTCATCTAGGCTGGAGGGCAGTGGTGCAATCACGGGTCACTGCACCCTCAGCCTCCAGGGTTCAAGCCATCCGCTCACTTCAGCCTCCCAAGTAGCTGAGACTACAAGCGTGTGCCATCATGCCCAGCTAACTTTTGTAATTTTTGTTTGTTTTTGTTTTTGAGATGGAGTCTCACTCTGTTGCCCAGGCTGGAGTGCAGTGGCACGATCTCAGCTCACTGCAAGCTCCGCCTCCTGGGTTCATACCATTCTCCTGCCTCAGCCTCCCGAGTAGCTGGGACGACAGGCGCCCGCCACCGCACCTGACAAATTTTTTGTATTTTTAGTAGAGACAGGGTTTCTCCATGTTAGCCAGGATGCTCTCAATCTTCTGACCTCATGATCTGCCCACCTTGGCCTTCCAAAGTGCTGGGATTACAGGCATTAGCCACTGCGCATGGCCGATTTTTATATTTTTTGTAGAGACGGGGTTTCACTATGTTGCCCAGGCTGGTCTAGAACTCCTGGGCTCAAGCGATCCTCCCGCCTTGGCCTCCCAAAGTGCCAAGCAGAGCATCACAGGAGGGACGAGCGTGCCATTCTGGACCGATGCTCAGGGAGGGTTCTGGGTCATTCTGGAGTTGTGGTGTCTGAGCCAAGCCTGGGGGAGGGATATCCAGGGCCTCGAGGATATCCACAGAAGACATCAGGTAGCGAGAGCTAGCACAGAAGCCCTAAGTCAGGGGATTATCCCTGGAATGTTCCAGGACAGTGAGGCCAGGGTGGCTACAGCAACGTCAGAGGGATAGCCAGAGCTCATGTGGTGTGTGCCTGCATCCCAGCTATCCGGGAGGCTGAAGCAGGAGAATCACTTGAGCCCAGGAGTTCAAGTCGGGACTGGGCAACATTCAGAGATAGTGAGACCCCATCTCTGAAAAAAAGTGAGGTGAGGCACAGTGGCCCAAGAGGCGGTCTGTAGAGAACAGGGCTACCTGGCAGGCTGTGCTAGGTGTGGGGGGTGAAGTTTAATCACCATGCAGGCAGCGTGCAGTGTGAAAAACCCTGCAATTCCCATAAAATCCCAGATCATCTCTAAATGTGATGTGGAAAAATAAATGGGACACACAGCCAAGGGACTTTAGCACAGGCAAAGAAATCAGGACACACTTGTGACACGGATGTTAAATGGCTATAAAGCTACAACATTTAAAACAATTTTTTATGGGCAAGAGAATAGCTAGAAAAAAACACAAACAGAAACTGGCAGATCACTTGAGGTCAGGAGTTGAAGACCAGCCTGGCCAACATAGTAAAACCCTGTCTCTATTAAAAATACAAAATCAGTTGGGTGTGGTGGTGGGCACCTGTAATCCCAGCTACTCGGGAGGCTGAGGCATGAAAATCACTTGAACCCAGGAAGCGGAGGTTGCAGTGAGCTGTGATTGTACCACTGCACCCCACCCTGGGTGACAGAGAAAAACTCTGTCTCAAAAAAAAAAAAAAAAGGAGGCTGGGCGCAGTGGCTCACGCCTGTAATGCCAGCACTTTGGGAGGCCGAGGCGGGCGGATCACAAGGTCAGGAGATCGAGACCATCCTGGCTAACATGGTGAAACCCCGTCTCTACTAAAAAAAAAATACAAAAAGTTAGCCGGGCGTGGTGGTGCGTGCCTGTAGTCCCAGCTACTTGGAGGCTGAGGCAGGAGAATGGCGTGAACCTGGGAGGCGGAGCTTGCAGTGAGCCGAGATCTCGCCACTGCACTCCAGCCTGGGCGACAAAGTGAGACTCCATCTCAAAAAAAAAAAAAAAAAGGAGAAGAAAAAAACCTAGTAGAAAGCCTATACATAGATTCTAACATACACCAATACCACCAAGGAGCCACCTGGGGGCATCAGGGCTTGTTCAACAGATGCTGGTTAACAATTTAGAAAAAAAAAAAAAAAAAAAAAAATTTCCTTGGTCCCTACTTTGCAAATACATTAGTACACGGTTTAAATGTAAGTAAAATCTCTCTTTTTTTTTTTTTTCTTTCTTTGAGACAGGGTCTCACTCTGTTGCCTAGGCTGGAGTGCAGTGGTGGTGTGATCTCTGCTCACTGCAGCTTTGACCTCCCAAGGCTCAGGTGATTCGGTGATTCTCCTGCCTCAGCCTCCCAAGTAGCTGGGAATACCGGCATGCACCACCATACCCAAATTTTTGTATTTATAGTAGAGATGAGGTTTTGGCATGTTGCCCTGGCTGGTCTCAAACTCCTGGGCTCAAATGATCCACCCACCTCAGCCTCCTAAAGTGCTGAGATCACAGGCATGAGCCACCACGTCCAGCCTAAATTTAAGTGAAATCTTATCTGTAAGTGGATTTATTTAAAACTAAACTGGCTGGGTTTGATGGCTCACGCCTGTAATCCCAGCACTTTGGAATACTGAGGTAGGCAGATCTCCTGAGGTCAGGAGATCGAGACCAGTCTGGCCAACATAGTGAAACCCTGTCTCTACTAAAAATACAAAATTAGCTGGGGCGTGTCCCCTGTAAGCCCAGCTACTCGGGAGGCTGAGACAGGAGAATGGCTTGAACCTGGGAGACGGAGGTTGCGGTGAGCCAAGACTGCACCACTGCCTGGGCAACAAAGCAAGACTCTGTTTCAAAATAAATAAATAAACGTAAGTGGACAGGAAGGAAACATGGCAGTAGGGTGCTATCTATTAAACCTGAGTGCTGGAACACACATGTCCGTTACATTCTTTTCTGGACGTTTCTATATGATGTAGAAAAGTACTTCTTTATTAAAAATGCAGACCGACAAAAAGAAACCATTAAAGAATTGTAAATGAGGTAGGCAAATGTTTGCCCTTTACCACTGGGCTCTGGACCTCACGGACTTGAACATGATTCTGTCCCATGTCCTAGTGTGGCTGTATGTGTCCCTGCAGGGACCTCCATCCCTCCCGTCTTCCACATCAGAATGCTGGTGCTCACAGCTTCAGGTTCTGCTCAAATGCTGCCTCGTCTGTCCCCCAGGCCTCCTGACACCGCACCCTGCCTGCATGGTGCTTAAACTTCACCTCTCACACCTAGCACAGCCTGCCAGGTAGCCCTATTCCTTACAGACTGGCTCTTGGGCCACTGAGCCCCCCCACCCCATCTTGTTTTGTTTTGTTTTTGAGAGGGAGTCTCGCTGTGTTGCCCAGGCTGGAGTGCAGCAGCGTGATCTCAGCTCACTGCAACCTACACCTCCCAGGTTCAAGCCATTCTCCTGCCTCCACCTCCCAAGTAGCTGGGATTACAGGTATACACCACCACACCCAGCTAATTTTTGTTTTTTTGTTTGTTTGCTTTGTTTTTTGAGGTGGAGTTTCGCTGTTGTTGACCAGGCTGGAGTCCAGTGGTGTGATCTTGGCTTACCACAACCTTGGCCTCCCAGGTTCAAGCCGTTCTCCTGCCTCAGCCTCCTGAGTAACTAGGATTACAGGCATGTACCACCACGCCTGGCTAATTTTGTATTTTTAGTAGAGTGGGGTTTCTCCATGTTGGTCAGGCTGGTCTCGAACTCCCGACCTCAGGTGGTCCGCCCACCTCAGCCTCCCAAAGTGCTGGGATTACAGGCGTGAGCCACCACACCCGGCCTAATTTTTGTATTTTTAGTAGAGATGGGGTTTCACCATGTTGGCCCGGCTGGTCTCAAGCTCCTGACCTCAGGTAATCCACCCGCTTCGGCCTTCCATAGTGCTGGGATTATAGGCGTGAGCCACCACACCTGGCCCCGTCTTGTTTTTTTTTAGAGATGAGGTCTCACTGTGTTGCCCAGGTTGGACTTGCGCTCCCGGACTCAAGTGATTCTCCTGATTCAGCTTTCCAAGTAGCTGCGATTATAGGCGCACACCACAGCACCTGGCCTGGCATCTGCAGACACCAGGAGCTGCCCCTCCCGTCACTGGCTGACTCACCTAGGTGGGCAGGGCTCCAGGCTGCAGGCCTCCTGGGGTTCTGGGCGAGGCAGCCCCTGGCATTGGGTGTCCAACAGGATCTCCTCCTCCTCATCCTCCCCATGGGCCCGGGCACAATACAGGATCCTCCGCATGACCCCTCCCCCACAGCTCACGCTGCAGGCCGCCAGCTTGTACTGCCACCTGGAGCAAACTGAAGTCAGGAACCCAAACAGCCCCAGGGCCTGGGAACCCAGGGGAGTCAGGTCTCCCCCTTCATTTCCCCAGACCAGGAAGAGACAGGAAGCTGGGAAGGGCCTGGAGAGAGGTTCTCTTTCTGGAGGCCCCCTTGTGTCCTCACCAAGAGGCTTGGCAGAGTGGACAGAACATTTGGACAAACCCATTTTACAGAAGGGAGAGGTGAGGGCAAACGACAGATGTCATATCCCAGAGACAGTGGGGACAGGGGTCCAGGCACCCAAGGGCCCTGCGTGTCTGTCTTGCACAGTGATCCCAGCACCACTGCCCTGGAGCCCACCTCGCTAGCTCTCCCCTCCTCCCCTCCTGCTGTGTTTGGCTGCATCACACTGAATACCATCCATCAAACTGCATTCCCCCTCTGTCCGATTATTATCTGTCCTCTTTTCCCCCTCCATTTGCTCCAAGAGGTCAGGGACATTTCTCTGCCTTGTTCTCTGCTGTGTCCCCTAGCTCCAGGACAGCCCCGGGGTCTAGGTGCTCCATAAAGAGCAGGTTATGAAGAAACATCCCAGCAACCACATGTGCCCACAGCATCCCAGATCCTGTGCAATGTACTTTACACGCATTGCATCTAGCATGCATTTTACACTCATTGCATTTAGCATATACTTCACATGCATTTAATCCTTTCATTAAACCCCCCCCCCCCAGTCTTCTTGGGGCACAATATGACCTGCTCCCACTGGTGAGGACACTGAGGGTCAAAAGATCCGGCTTGGAGGTGAAGGAGGAGCCAGGATGCAGACCTAGAACCCCCTGTCTCCTTGGGAAGGGGCCCACCTGGCAGGGCAGGGCTCTGGGCTGCAGTCTTCAAAGGGGCTGGGCCGGGGCTCTGGCCCGCACTTGGAGTGAGATAGGCGGATGGGGCGGCCATGGTCTAGCCTCACACAGTGCACAGCCAGTGGCACCTGCCCCCCTCCGCAGGTCACCGGGCATGGAGCCAAGGCTCGGGTCTCCCACCTGCAGGGAGAAGGCCAGCACTCTGTAGGAGGCCACATCCCAAGGCCAGACTTTCCCCTGCACAGTCTTGCCCCCCTCACTCACCGAGCAGGGCACGGGACAGCCTGGCAGACCTCCTGCCGGCTTCCAGGCTTGCTTGCCAGGCCACACAGCTCCTCCTGGACAGGCACCCTGAGTGCAGAGTCCATGCACAGGAAACGCAGCTCCATCAGGCCTGCGTGGACGAAGCAGAGACCCGGAGCCCCAAGGGGCGGGCTCAGCAAGGACCGCAGCCTGGGCTCACTGGGCAGCTCTAGCACTTAAGGCCTGAATGGGTTTCAGTCCTGGCTCTGCCACTTACCAGCTGTGTGACCTCAGACAACTGACTTAACCCTCTGAATCTTAGATTTAAAAAAAAGATAATGGCATCTACCTTGCAGAGTCATTTATAAAGATTTTTAAAAGGGGAGATGAAAAGTGCCTGGCACATAGTAGATACTTGACAAATGGTAGCTGTTATTGTTTATTGAGAGGCATTATAAGAATTGCAATATGGGCCGGGCACAGTGGTTCACGCCTGTAATCCCAGCACTTCGGGAGGCCGAGGCGGGTGGATCACGAGATCAGGAGTTCGAGACCAGTCTGACCAACATGGTGAAACCCCGTCTCTACTAAAAATACAAAAATTAGCTGGGTGTAGTGGTGCGCACCTCTAATCCCAGCTACTCAAGAAGCTGAGGCGGAGAATCACTTGAACCCAGGAGGCAGAGGTTGCAGTGAGTCAAGATCGCGCCAGTGGACTCCAGCCTGGGCGACAGAGCAAGACCCCATCTCAAAAAAGAAAAAGAAAAAAAAATCTCAATATGAAAATCTCTGTGTCTATCATAAAGATGTTATTAGGGCCAGTTTTCTCAAGTCTCTCCTTTAGGAATAGCCTCCAAAGAAATAGGCAGGCTCAGTGGCTTATGCCTGTAATCCCAGCACTTTGGGAGGCCAAGGTGGGCGGATCACCTGAGGTCAGGAGTTTGAGTCCAGCATGGCCAACATGGTGAAACTCCCTCTCTACTAAAATAAAATACAAAAATTAGCCAGGTGTGGTGGCACATACCTGGAGTCCCAGTTCCTTAGGAGGCTGAGGCATGAGAATCGTTTGAACATGGGAAGCGGAGGTTGCAGTGAGCCAAGATCACGCCACTGCACTTCAGCCTGGGTGACAGAGGGAGACTGTCTCAAAAAAGAAAAGAAAAGAAAAAAAAATCTCTTGGTTGGGCACAGTGGCTCAAGCCTATAATCCCAGCAGTTTGAGAGACTGAGGCAGGAAGATCACTTGAGCTCAGGAGACCAGGCTGGGCAACATAGGGAGATCCCATCTCTGCCAAAAATACAAAAATTAGCAGGGTATAGTAGCTACTCAGGAAGCTGAGGTGGGAGGAAGCCCAGGCGGCAGAGGTTGTAGTGAGCTAAAATTGCACCACTGCACTCCTACCTGGTGACAGAGCAAGACCTTGTCTAAGAAAAGTAAAGAAAAGAAAAGACAAGACAAGACAAGAAAAAAGAAATCTCTTTTTGGTCTCGGTTTCAAACAGGCTGACATTTTACTGAGCAAGTGGTTAGGGTTTTCGTTTAAGAACACGGTGTATCTTCTCAAGCCCATTAGGATGGCCATTATAAAAAACACAGGAATAGGCCAGGTATGGTGGCTCACGCCTGTAATCCCAGCACTTTGGGAGGCCAAGGCAGGCAGATCACCTGAGGTCAGGAGCTTGGGACCAACCTGGCCAACATGGTGAAATCCCATCTCTACTAAATAAAAAAATTAGCCAGGCATGGTGGCAGACGCCTATAGTCCCAGCTACTCAGGAGGCTGAAGCACGAGAATCACTTGAGCCCCGGAGGTGAAGCTTGCAGTGAGCCAAGATCGTGCCACTACAATCCAGCCTCGGCAACAGAATGAGGCTCTGTCTCCAAAAACAAATAAAAATAAAAACCAGAAATAAAAAGTGTTGGCAAGGATGGGAGGACATTGGAAGTCTTATGCACCATTGGTGGAAATGTAAAATGGTGCAGCCACTGGGGAAAACAATCCAGCAGTTCCTCAAAAATTAAACATAGAATTCTCATCCGACCCAGTTAGCACACTTCTGGGTATACACCCAAAAGAACTGAAAGCAGGAACTCAAACAGATATTTGCACACCCATGTTCACAGAAGCATTATTCACAATAGAATAGCCAAAATGTGGAAGGAAGCCAGTGTCCACTGATGAATAAATGGATAAACATATAAAGGATACACTCACAATGGAATCTTTTGCAGCCTTAAGAAGGAAACACACGTGCTACAACATGGATGAACTGTGAGGACATCACACTCAGTGAAATCAACCAGTCACGAAAAGGTAAATGCTATATGATTCCACTTCTACAGGGTCCCTGGAATTGTAGAATTTGGAGACAGAAAGGAGAATGGAGGTTGCCAGGGTCTGCAGAGGAGGAAATGGGAGTTCATGTTTCACAGGGACAGAGCTCCAGTTTGGGAAACTGGAAAAGTTCTGGAGAGGATGGTGGTGATGGCCGCACAACAATGTGACTGTGCTTTTATGTCACTGACGTGCAGGGGGAGAAACAGTTATGATGGTAAATTGTATAATATGTGTGTTATACTACAGTAAAGCAAGATTGGGAAAATAGAAGAATGCTGTGTATCTTTTTTTTTTTTTTTTTTTTTGAGTCTCGCTCTGTCTCGCTCTGTCGCCCAGGCTAGAGTGCAGTGGCGCGATCTCTGCTCACTGCAAGCTCTGCCTCCCGGGTTCACGCCAGTCTCCTGGGACGACAGGCGCCCGCCACCACGCCTGGCTAGTTTTTGTTTTTCTTTTTGTTTTTGTTTTTTTTGTACTTTTTGGAGAGACGGGGTTTCACTGTGTTTGCCAGGATGGCCTCCATCTCCTGACCTCATGATCTGCCCACCTCAGCCTCCCAAAGTGCTGGGATTACAGGCGTGAGCCACAGCGCCCGGCCTAACACCGTGTATCTTAAAGCTAAGGTTTCTCTGCTCGGGTCGTCAACTGGGAACCCCTCTGGCCGCTCTGCCGGGGCCATCAGGAACAGCTCTCGTGCCACACTGCCCGGCATTATTGTCTTTTCCTACTTTTCAGCCAGTCAGCGCTCACATTTGAAGTGGCTGTCAGCTACTATACTTAATCTCCTTGTATTACCGCGTGTTCCCATATAGTCTGGATTTTCTGCAATCCACCTCAAATGCTCTTTAGAAGGAGGCAAGATGCGGCCGGGCGCGGTGGCTCAAGCCTGTAATCCCAGCACTTTGGGAGGCCGAGACGGGCGGATCACGAGGTCAGGAGATCGAAACCATCCTGGCTAACACGGTGAAACCCCGTCTCTACTAAAAAAACACAAAAAATTGGGAGGCCAAGACGGGCGGATCACGAGGTCAGGAGATCGAGACCATCCTGGCTAACACCGTGAAACCCCGTCTCTACTAAAAAATACAAAAAACTAGCCGGACAAGGTGGCGGGCATCTGTAGTCCCAGCTACTCGGGAGTCTGAGGCAGGAAAATGGCGTAAACCCCAGAGGCGGAGCTTGCAGTGAGCTGAGATCCGGCCACTGCTCCAGCCTGGGCGACAGAGCGAGGCTCTGTCTCAAAAAAAAAAGGAGGAGGCAAGATGCAAGTGGATAAGAGAGTTACCATGAGTGCTGGTCCCCAGGAGCATCCCGGGGGCCCTCACCTCGCCCACAGGAGACGGAGCATGGCCCTGCCAGAGGGGTCCACATGTGTGCAGCTTGAGCCCCTGTCCTGATGCTGCCCCATGGGGAGGGAGCCTCCTCCCCTGCAGAGGTGGCATCCAGCTGTGGGAAACAGCAACAAGTTCATGGGTCTGGGACTCCTCTGAGCACCCAGCGACCCCCGTCCCAATCTTCTCAGGAGGCAGCAGAGAGAGCAGGAAGTGGCATGTGCACACTGGGGCTCCCTCCCCTGCTCCCTTGACTCCCCAGTCTCCCAGCGGGTGTCCTTGCTGCACACCCCACCTTTGCAGGCTCCTCAGCAGCACGAGTGCTCACTGTGGGCCTGGCCAAGAGCTGGGAACCAAGAGTGGGACGTGGGAGCATGACTGGCCCTGCAATCCCCCCAGCCATGAGGAGCGAGGGTTGCCAGCACCCAGGTCAGAGAGCAAGGCCAGTCAGTCTCCAGCCCCTGGACACCAGGCGGGAGCCCGGCAGCGTTTCTCTGCACAGCAGCTGCATTATACTCTCCTCAGATGCTTCTCTCAGCCCGGCTTGCAAGGGGAATGGGAGCCTCCCGAGGGGCCCTGAGCCCTCTTTCTAAGCTTCTTTTCTGAGCAGGGGTGGCCCTCAGACAGCATTCCCACAGAAGGAAGGTGTTCTTGCTCTGGCCTGGAGGACAATGGCGACGGGTGCTCCTCATTCTCCCAGCCAGGTAAAGGATCCAACAGCCCCAGCCACTGTCATGCCCAGGGCACTCACATGGCCCCAGCCTGGAGGGCATGACATCCCGACACAGGGCTCAGGGGCAGGCAGCTTCTCATCTATGGAGTCAGGCCCTTCAGTCGCTGGAGCCTCCAGGCCATCTGCCCCCGGCACACAGGTCTTGTTCTGCAAGGCCGGGCCTGCTCCACTGGCTGATGTGCATGGGCTGGGCTCTGACACCTCCCACCTGAGGATGGCATGAGACAGTCATCAGGCCCTGCCTCTGCCACCCAGTGGAAGGTACAGCCCAGCTGCAGGGAGGCAGAGGACATGCTCCCCAACATCCAGGAGCCCAAAGGGGGGCCCCACAGAGAAGTGAAGCTCAGGGTCTCTCCCTGAAGCACTGGGTTCTCCATTCATCAGCCAGCAGGTTCCCATTCAACAAGCACTCACTGCTCAGCAGTCAGGCACCCCACCTGCCTCCAGGGTACAGAGACAGAACCTATCCCTGGCCGGGGGCGGTAGCTCACACCTGTAATCTCAGCACTTTGGGAGGCTGAGGTGAGCAGACTGCTCGAGCCCAGGAGTTGGAGACCAGCCTGGGCAACATGGCAAAACCCTGTGTCTACAAAAAATACAAAAATTAGCTGGGCTTGGTGGTGCGCACCTGCCAAGGCAGGAGGCTGCAGTGAGCCAAGATCATGCCACTGCATACCAGGCTGGGTGAGACAGCAAGACTCTGTCTTAAAAAAAAAAAAAAAAAAAAAAGAGAACCCATCCCTCCTATCCTCCAGAGGCAGAGACCGACCTCCAGCCAGGCAATCACTGACTCCATGCACCATAGCAGGTGCAGAGAAACAGGTGCCACATGGAATCAGATCACCAGGTTCAAGGGTGGCCAATGGGTTTCAGCTGTGAGTCAGCCCCGCGCTGGAGTGGCTGGCTGGAGAGCTGTGTTGAGAAGGATTCTGAGGCCCTATCTGGCCTCAGCGGGGAGAAGTGGTGATTGCTTTGTCTGCCACAGATGAGGGGGCAGGGAAAGGAGTCCAGAGCTATGAGTGGGCCACCAATGATCCAGACCAATCCCCTCCCACTGGACAGGTCACAAAACTGAAGCCCACAGAGGAGGGGACTTGCCCTGTTACTCAGCTGGTTAGTGGCAGGGCAGGATGATAAGCCACTGTCAACTTGGACACTGAGGGGATGAGATGCAGCCATGTGGGCACGGTGGAAATGGTGGTGATGAGCAAGTGACATCTCCCATTCCGTTCAGTTTGGCCTCATCCTCGAAGCCACTCCCTCCCCAGGCAGGTCGGCATCCCCATTTCAGAGCAGGGGCTCGGAAGCTCAGAGAGGGAAACGATGGGCCCAGGCTCTCCTGGGTAGTAAGGAACTCTGACACCGGCACTCACAACCGCCAGGTGACACTGCCCGTCACCATGGATGGTGAGGCTCCACCAGAGGCCTCGGGAGGAGGGGATTCTCAGAAGGACTGGGGCTCAGCACAGGGACGAACTCTGCCAGGGAGGCCCTCTCCCAGGCCCACCTAGCCCTGGGCTCACCTGGCGGGGCAGGGCTGGGGGTTGCAGATTTCCACTGCCACAGCTGGCTGCTGGGCCCCTGCTCTGCACCGGGCTGGGGGCAACGTCTTCAGGAGGCTGCCCTGGGCCTCCACGCAGCGCACTGGCCGCTCCCGCAGGCCACCCCCACAGGAGACACTGCATGGGCCGAAGTCTCCCACCGCCCAGCTGAGGAAGGAGACAGAGTGTTGGGGCCCTGGCCAGGTCCCAGGCTAACTTGGGGTGATGGAGTGGTGGGTGCTGACACACTTCCCCTGGTCTGGGACAAGCAATGGGCACTAGGACCAGCCTAGCCTCTCCAGGTGTCCCCAGGCTGCCAGACAGATGGCTGAGCCTGAGGACACCCGAATCACATGCTGGTGGGCAGCTGCCCTGTCCTGCACCCAGCAGGGATGGCCTTGTCCCTAACAGTGTGCCCATCAGGTGCAGTGACAGCCAGGGGCTTTGCACCAGAGCTCCCCAAGTCTCCCCACAACCCTCCAGGTAGGCAATCACCTCCATCTCGCCATGAGCGCCTGAGCTCAAGAGAGGCCTCGGTGACCCGGACAATGGCAGCAGGTGTGGGTCCCACTGGGCTGACATTGTCACCATGTCTGCCCTGAGCCTCAATGTCCTCACCTGCAGAAGGGGGCACTCACAGAGCCCCCTCGCAGGGCTGTGAGCAGGCGAGTGAGAGCCTGCACAGAAGCAGCTCAGCCCAGCCCTGCCACATGGGCCCCATAGGCCAGGGACAGAGCCCAGCAGCCCCAGCAAAACCCTCTCTCCCGCCGGAGCTGCAGAGACAGCACCACACTCACTACGGAGGGCAAGGTTCGAGCACGCAGGCCTCTGGCCACGCTGGTGGCTGCTGGCTCCCTTGGCACCGGGCAGTCTCCACCAACTCCTTCCTGGCCTGGTCCAGGCAGCTGTAGTTTACCCAGCGCAGCCCTGGGAGGGAAGCGGGAGGGCTAGGCTACCTCCCTGCAGGGGCAAGCCATGCTGTGGGCGAGCCTTCCCTGGGTCTCACCTGCCCCACAGCTCACCGAGCAGGGCCCACGCACAGCGGCCCACACCCAGGCCTGCCGTGGCTTAGGCTGGAAGTAGGTGAAGGTGATGTCTGGGCAGGTGAGGTTGCCATACTCCTCGCCGTACCGCCTGTAAACCTGCAGACAAAGAGCTTCAGGCCTTGTCCAGTGGGTTCCCTGAGGGTCACTGTCATGGCCACCTCCCCTGGGAAGTCTCGCAACTGCTTCCATCCCTATAAGCTTTCGTTCAACAAGCAGTCACTGGCCAGGCACAGTAGCTCATGCCTGTAAACCGAAAACTTTGGGAGCCTGAGGCAGGCAGATCACTTGAGCCCAGAAGTTTCAGACCAGCCTGGGCAACATCGTGAGACTCCATCTCTATTTTTAAAAAAAGTCAAAAAATCAGCTGGGCATGATGGGGCATGCCTGTAGTCCCAGCTACTTGGGAGGCTGAGGTGGGAGGATCACTTGAGCCCAGGAGGTCGAGGCTGCAGTGAGCTGTGATAGTGCCACTGCACGGCAGCCTGGGCGATAGTGAGACCCTCTCTCAAAAAACAACAAAAACAAAAATAATGACAGGCAATCGTCGACACTGACCTGTACCAGGCTCTGGGTATAGCACAGTGCACAGGACACTAGCTAAGCCACAAGGAGCTCTCAGTGGGTTGGGATAGGGGGCTGGGGACAGGTAATTGGTAGGTTAGGGGATAGGGTATTCAGGCAGCACAGAGAAGGCTCCCTAAGCTGGTTGGGTAAAGGACAAAGTACAATGGAGGAGGCAGGCCCACCTTAGGCTGAGCTACGGAGCCCAAGAAGGGCTAGGGCAGGGCCAGCACAGAAGGCTTCTGGAGCCAGAGCTGAGGCCTGTGGGGTTGGCAGAAAGAAACTGGATCCCTGGGGCCCTGTGGCCGGCTACTGGCTTGGGCCTGGCCTGGAGAGCACTGGGAAGAATTTCAGCAGGTTCTTGGGCCTGAGGCTCTTCAGGAGGGTAACTGGGTCCTGTGCCCAAGGCCAGCCCAAGAAAGAGGCCAGCCTGGAGGCCAGAGCCCAGGGCGAGATGACATTCAGCACCTGCCCCCTCGATGCCCACATCTGGCCACTGCCGCAAGCCTGTGTTGGTTACAGTGGGGCTTCTCAGGCCCAACAGAGGGAAGTCTTGATTCAGGGAATATGCAGAGGACCCAAGAATCTGCTCTTTTACACACCGCAGAGGATGACGGGAGAGCCACTCAGCAGCCAGCATCTGGAGACAATGTCCCAGGCAAGGGGAGGGGAGGAAGGGAGCCCTATTGGGGTAAGGGAAGGGATAAGCCACTCACAGGGGCTTGGTCTGACCTGGCCTGGCCTGACACGGGGGAGGCCCTGCTGTCTCTGGCAGCTGTAGGGGCAGAGGATGCTGCCAGAGCAGCCAGCTGGGGCCGCTGAGACTGGGCCCCTCTCCCAAGGTTCTCAGGTCTGTTTCAGCCTGCGCTCATGTCTCTTCACCCTCCACGTGCCTTCCTCAGCAAAGCACCAATGGGGACATACAGGGGCGAGCACACATCACCAAGGACACACCTGAACAAGGCGTTCCAGTTCCCACGCACTCTACCCCAAAGAAGCAGTGGGAGCCAGCATCTGTTCTCAGCATCCTCAGCACCAAGGCCTGCTCCCCAGATGCCACTGCACCTGAGTCCATGCCTTCATCTCCCCACAAACCCACACAGTAGGACCTTCCTTCATCCCTCCCACACCGACACTGTTCCCTTGGCCATACGCTTCCCTCCCTGCTTGGCCCGGCAGTATCTGCTCATCTGAGACCTCAGCTCCATCACTCTTTCCCGGGGAGCCCCGGACCACTGCCTGGGGCCCTCCAACCTTACCTGATCCCAGAACTGCAGGGCCTTCTTCCACAGGCTCTGGGCACAGGCACATATGGATACTTATTTGTGGGACCCTAAGCCCCTGGAGGAGCTAGCTGCATTTCACTTAGCACGGGGCCCAATACATAGTGGGTTCCCTGTAAGTGGCCACTGAATGAATAAATGAATGAATCAGGGAATGGATGGATGGACAAACGCGCAAGCAGCCATAGCCCCCAAGAAGAAGCCCCCACTGGCCTCCCCCAGGCTCTCCTGCTGACCTGGATCTCAGCATCTTCCTGGAGGGGTCCCCAGATGCGGATCTCCTCCAGGTGGGGCAGCCGGTCCTCGGTGAGGGCCACTCTGTACTCGACACGGCCATCCTCCAGGAGGGAAGGGTAGGTGGTGTTAGGGGAGATGCTCATCTTCCCAGCCACAACGTAGCGCCCTCCGATCCTCACCGCTGTCGGAGAACCAGCCCTATTAGCCGTGTGGAACTGAGCACCCATCCTCCTCACAGGCACATGTCAGTGACTCTCCTTCCCAGGGTCCCCAGCCCTCCTCTAAGGAGCTGCAGGCATCTGAGCCAGAGGCTTCCCCACAGCGGAGGCTCTGTGCCTCTTTCCACAACCTGGTGAGTGCCATGAGCAAGTGCACTCATGCACAGAACTCGACAGGCTCAGGCCTCAGGGACCCCACGGCAAGGGCCGGCAACCAAGGCTTCAAAGGTTAGGTGCAGGCACACTCCAGAAAGAAAAACCCACTGTGGCCCTGAACAGCCAAGAAGCAGCCTTGCCCAGAGAGAAGCCCGGCCTTTGCTGTTGGCTTCCAAGAGGAGACACAGGTCACACCAGGCAGAAGTGTCTTCCTTTAGGGCGGGGGCTGGCTGTACCAGAAAGACCAACTATGTGATTTAGGATAGAGGCTTTGGGTCACCAGGAGACTGAGAGTATCCACGTGGTCAATTAGTCAATCATGTCTTTGCACTCAAATCCCAGGAAAAACTCTCACCTCCCACTTGGTGGGCTTTCTGTGTGGGCAATACTCCATGTGTATGGCCACACTCCAATGCTAGAAGGGTGTCACATCCCTGAGACATCAGGCCTCCTGTTTGGACCCTCCCAGACCCTGCCTGCATCTCTTCCCTTGGACAATTCTAACCCATGTCCTTCTGGAAGGAGCCACAGCCACATGCCACAGCTCTCAGTGAGCTCTGGGGGTCTTCCTAGTCAATTATCAAGCCTGAGGGTGGTTTGGGGAACCCCTTGAACTTGCGAGTGATGTCAGAAGTGAGGGCATCTTGGGGACAGTGTCCTGTACCTTTTCAGTCTAGCTAACTGGGTGGGAGTCCTCCAGTCAACTCACCCAAGTGTGTGAAGAGAGGCCTGTGGTTGGCAATGTAGACACTGGTCAGGTTGGGGGTAACCGTCAGAAATGTGACATATTCTAGAAAGAAAAAAAGAAGGAAAGATGCGTGGACCTCACAGCCACCACATCGCAGACAAAGGGAGCTGATCTTAGCTGGTCAGGAAAAACTGAACAATGCCATGGGGCTGGCTCCAGCAGCAGTGAGTCCCCTGTCATGGGGGCAATTAAAAGCAGGCTGGAGGACCACCTGCCAAGGCTCTGCCCTGGCTGGGAGGAGGGACCAGGGCCAAGGTTCTCCAGCACAGTGGGGCACGCCAGAGGGAGGCAGGGCTCAAGTCTCTGCTCTCCATAGAAGCACTGGCATTTACAAATGATTTTTGACCTCGTGTATACACCAAAGTCAAAGATTTTCCAAGTGTAACTACCATCCCTCTCATTCACTTGTGTCCCTCTCAGTGGGATTTCTTGAGCAGGAGAGAAGAGGCTAGCTGCTACAGAATGCATGATGTCTGTATTACTACTATTATTTTTTTAGAGTGTCTCACTCCTTTGCCCACGCTGGAGTGCAGAGGGATCTCCGCCTCCCGGGTTCAAGCAATTATCCTGCCTCAGCCTCCTGAGTAGCTGGGACTACAGGCACCCGCCACCACGCCCAGCTAAGTTTTGTATTTTCAGTAGAGACAGGGTTTCACCATATTGGCCAGGCTGGTCTTAAACTCCCAACTACAGGTGATCCACCCGCCTCAGCCTCCCGAAGTGCTAGGATTACAGACGTGAGCTACCACACCCGGCCAATGTTGCTGGTAGATCAGGCACTGACATCCCATCTCTGAGTCTCAATTTCCCATCTGTGAAATGGAGATAATAGCAGTAAACCCCTCCCTGGTCGCTACAAGGATTCAGGGAGATAATCGGGAAATACCAAGTGTGTTCCTTGGTTCATAATTCTGTTTTTTTGAGACAGAGTGTTGAGCACAGCTACAGTGAGCCACCATTACTGAGGCACCACAGTCTCAGCAACATCAAGGCCAAAATCTGAGCCTGCCACAGGAGGGTGGCGAAGTGGAAGAGGGAGATGCTGACACTGCAGGAGGCATCCAGGGCTGAGTGATGTGCAGGCCCTGTGACCCGAGCAGCCCCTGCACCAAGGCTCTGGGCTGTGGCCGTCTTGGAGGCTGGGGGAAGCCCAGCCTCTGCCCTGAGGGAGGCTGCCTACCTCTTGCTCTTCCAGCTGTGAAAGAGCCGTTCCGTGGGCTGCACGTGCTGTTGTCTCCACCACACACCTGGCACACGTCCCGTACCTGCTGGGAGTCCATCCTGCCATCACAGCCAAATGTCTATGCAAAGGGAAGGACAGGGGGCCGGTGTCACTGGAGGGTACTGGCCTCAATGACACTGCAGCCCTGCCAGCTCTGAGGTTCTGGGATCCACAAAACCAGCAACACTTCTGTAGCACCCCAACATCTACACAGGAAGCAAGCTTAGAGGGCTCAATGACTTGCCCAAGGTCACGCTGCAGCCCTTAACCCAGGCTGACTCCAAGTCCAGATCCTTTTCCCCAGCACCCCTCCACTGCAGACTGCACTGCAGCTCCACTGGGGCCAGCACCCACCGACCTGCCCCCAGGAGCCTTCCGATAGGACAGGCAGGCCCCAGGGCCGTCGCCAATGTCCACACATGCCTACCCTGCAGCTGCCCGACACGCACAGGCTTAGGGTCCCGTCCTCCCGGGGGCCACTTGGCATACACCGGGTCCCATCCAGGAAGCTGTCTCCACGCTTCATGATGAAGCTCTCGCCAATTGCCCGGCACATGTGCCTGCACAGAGCATCCCCTGGGAGGGCAGAGTGAACGAGGGGTCCTGAACCCAGCAGGAGGGGCAGGCCCCCCAGCCCCCACCCAGCTTCATCCTTTGCATCTGGGGCAAAGGTTTCTATCTTCCCCCATCCTACCTCCTAAGGCAATAATCCTAATCACAATCCTAATCTAATCTAATAACTAATGGTATTGAATTATGAACCAAGGCTGGGCGCAATGGCTCATGCCTGTAATCCCAGCACTTTGGGAGGCCGAGGCAGGCGGATCACGTGAGGTCAGGAGTTTGAAACCAGCCTGGGCAACATGGTGAAACCACATCTCTACTAAAAATACAAAAAGAATTAGCCGGCGTGGTGGTGCAAGCCTGTAGTCCCAGCTGCTTGGGAGGCTGAGGGGCAAGAATCCCCTGAATCCCAGAGGCGGAGGTTGCAGTGAGCTGAGATCATGCCAATGCACTCCAGCCTGGGCAACAGAGCAAGACTCTGTCTCAAAAAAATAGAATTATGAACCAAGGAACACACTTGGCATTTCCCGATTATCTCCCTGAATCCTTGTAGTGACCAGGGAGGGGCTTACTGCTATTATCTCCATTTCACAGATGGGAAATTGAGACTCAGAGATGGGATGTCAGTGCCTCATCTGCCAGCGAGGCCTGGCCACTATGTGATCCACGGTCTGTGGGACACCAGAGCCTGAGCCGCTTTGCCCAGTGCTGGAGGGATAGGAGGCCAACCCCCCACGACTCTACCCTGTCCGAGGGTCTCCAGGGCTGGCTCCTCCCCTGACCCCACACTCCGCAGGCCTCACCTTGGCTGTGTGGTACAGCAGCACCCCAGTGGTAGAAGGAGGCACCGCCAGGGGAGGAGTGCAGCGGCTGGCTGTCGGTCCTGGCGCACTGTTCCGACATGAACTCCAGCTGGGTCTTCTCACAGCCCTGGCCAGGAGGAGGCAGAGGACAGGCAGAGGAAGGGGATGGGGGGATGTTGTCACTGGGAGACTGCATGGCACCCTGCAGTGTGGGATCAAGATATGGGTGTGGCCTCAGCTCCAGGCTGTGCCTCAGTTCCTTGCTCTGTAAACTGGGGTGACAAAAGTGCCTGCCCCTCTCTATTGGGAAAACTCCGGGGAATCCGTAAAGAACACAGGGCAGCAACGAAGAAAGCCGGGAAAAAGCATTATGCTCAGAGCCTCTGCTTCCAAGGCCTGAACTCAATAAAACAGTGATGGGGATGTATATTCTTTAGGTAGTGCACCTAGAGGCAGGTAACCAAAGCATGGAGCAAAGACCTCACCACTGGAGCCTCTGCACTCAGGCAGGTGTCCTGGACTTTTATGCACTGACGGAAGATAATCGGAGTTGACTCCTTGGACGGGAGTCAGGGAGTCAACACTGACCACGCTGCCTCCACAAAATCCCACCACCCTCTGCTCCAGCCAAAGACCCTCCCCTTGCGATATGGGGAGGTCTTGGGGGCCCATTTGGAGAAGGAGAAAAGGGAGGGTCTCACCATACAGAATGTGTAATACATATAGGGCCAAACCCACACCCAGGGCCATCCAAGCAGGGGACAGAATTTAACTCAATGTAAAAAAAAATCTTTCTACCATTTCACACCACTAGGATGGCCAAAATCAAAAAACAGAAAACAGGCCGGGCACCATGGCTCACACTTGTAATCCTAGCACTTTGGGAGGCTGAGGTGGGCAGATCACCTGGGGGTGGGGTTCAAGATCAGCCTGGCCAACGTGGCGAAACCCCATCTCTATTGAAAAAAAAAAAAAAGAAAGAAAGAAAGAAAAGAAAAAAAAACAACAGAAAGCAGCAAGGACTGCAGTGGATGTGGGGAAACCAGAACCCTCGTGCAATGCTGGTGGGAATGCGAAATGGTTCAGGTACTGTGGAAAATGGTTTGGCAGTTTCTTTAAAAGTCAAACATACGTTGGGCGTGGTGGCTCATGCCTGTAATCCCAGCACTTTGGGAGGCCGAGGCAGGCAGATCACCCGAGGTCGGGAGATCCAGACCATCCTGGCCAACGTGGTGGAAACCCCATCTCTATTAAAAATATAAAAAATTAGCCAGGCGTGGTGGCACGTGCCTGTAATCCCAGCTACTCCAGAGGCTGAGGCAGGGGAATCGCTTGAACCCGAGAGGCGAAGGTTGCAGTGAGCCGAGATTGCACCACTGCACTCTAGCCTGGCAACAGAGCAAGACTCTGTCTCAAGAAAAAAAAGTCAAACATAGAATTCCCATATGATCCAGTAATTCCACTCTTCAGCATACTGCCAAAAGAATGAAAACAGGGATTCAAACATGTACAAGCACGTTTGTAGCAGCTCTGTTCACAGGAGCCAAAACGTGGAAACACCTCCAATGTCCATCAGCAGATGACTGGATGAAAATGTGGTCTATCCTTGCAGTGGAATATGATTCAGCCAGAAAGAGGAATGAAGTGCTGACACAGGCTACAACACAGGTGAGCCCTGAGGACGTGCCACTGGGGGAGGAAGGCAGGCAGGAAGCACACCTGTTTTCTGGCCCCAGGTACGTGGCATGTCCGGAACAGGTCAATCCACAAAGACAAAAGGGAGATCAATGGCTGCCGGGTGGCGGAGGGGAAATGGGGAGTGACAGCCTACCACATGGGGTTTACTCCAGAGTACTCCAGAGTACTGGAAACATTCTGAAACTTTCACACCTGTAATCCCAGCACTTTGGGAGGCTGAGGAAGGCAGATCACAAGGTCAGGAGATCAAGGCCATCCTGGCTAACACGGTGAAACCCTGTCTCTACTAAAAATACAAAAAATTAGCTGGGCATAGTGGTGGGTGACTGTAGTCCTAGCTACTCGGGAAGCTAAGGCAGGAGAATCGCTTGAATCTGGGAGGCGGGGGTTGCAGTGAGCTGAGATAGCACCAATGCACTACAGCCTGGGCAACAGGGTGAGACTCTGCCTCAAAAAAACAAAAACAAAAAACTCCTCTGCAGCCATGCAGCAGGGCACTATACTCCTAGTGGGGAGGTTCTCCCTGCAAGATGTGCTCTGGAGGGCAAAATGACACTCAGGGAGGGAGGCGGGATACTTCAGGGGCTCTAAGGACATCAGCAGGACTGGCCTGGTTTACGAACAGAGTTCCCAATGTCCTTCTCTCTCTTTTTTAATTTTTATGTATTTTTTGAGACAGAGTCTCATTCTGTCACCCAGGCTGGAGTGCAGTGGCCCAATCTTGGCTCATTGCAGCCTCCACTTCCCAGGTTCAAGCGATTCTCATGCCTCAGCTTCCTGAGTAGCTGGAACTACAGGCGCCCGCCACCATACCTGACTAATTTTTATATTTTCTGTAGAGACAGGATTTCACCATGTTGGCCAGGTTGGTCTTGAACTCCTGACCTCAGGTGATCCACCCACTCTGGCCTCCCAGAGTGCTGAGATTACAGGCGTAAGCCACTTCACCTGGCCCCAAAGTCCTTCTCAAATGTGTCCTGGTGTGAACCACAGATGGTCACTTTGGCTGCCCCAGGGCCCGGTGCCACCAGCTGCCCCCTCCTGCCCCAGGAAGCAGGCCTACCTGAGTGTTGCACATCTCGGCCTGGAGGTCAGCACCAACACACGCACGCCCCCCAAAGGCAGGTCTGAAAATGCCCAGGAGACAGGAGGGTGAGACAGGAGGGTGACCACTGCCTTCAACTAGGGAATGTGGTGTGGCCACCCTCCCTGACAGAAGAGCACCCCTCCCCGCGGTACCTGGGGTTGTTGCACTGCCGCCTCCTGGTGACCACACCTCCTCCACAGGAGCGGGAACAAGGACTTTGGGGACCCCAGCTAGACCAGTGCCCATCTACCGCTGCTATGGGGGTCAGCTCCACCAGGGAGCGGCAGCGACCCTTGGAGCACCACTGCAAGGCAAGGACAGCTTCATCTCCCATCCCACGGCGACCCCAGCACAGCGACACCCAACACACACAGGGAGTCCCCCAACATACTCAGGGGTCTCTCAGCACACACAGGGACCCTACCCACAGTGACCCCCAAACACACACAAGGAACTCACCCATAGGATCCCCCAACACACAGGGATCTCCAACGCACACAGAGACCCCCCCAACACACACAGGTAGCCCAGCAACATGGATCCCCCAGACCACGGGGATCCCCCAATACCCAGAGACCCCCCAACATACACATAGAACCCCCCCCAGGGACCCCCCGACACACAGGGATCCCCCAACATACACAGAAGGACCCACCCACAGGGCTCTACCCTCATAGGGATCCCCTTACACAGTGATCCCACCCCAAGACACCCCATATCCACGAGGACCTTCACACAGGGACCCCACTCAAAGGAACCCCACACCCATGGGCACCCCCCATGCCAACAGGCAGCCCACACTCCCATTCTGCATGGGAGCAAATGCTAAGGGAAAGAGTTCGACCACCAACCCAAAGGAAAGTCACCAAGGCCAACTCCAAGGCTCTCTGCCCCATACTGGTCCTGCCTCCCCACCTAAGAATAGGGCAGTCTGGCTGCAGGCGCCCATGTGCACATGCTCACAGGAGCCCACTTGTTCACTCTTGGCTCTGACCTTCTCCACGCCACATTCTGTCCCGTCCAGGAGAGGAACAAGGAGGCGGCTGCAGCTGCTTTGGTCCAGCGGGTCTGTGTGGCAGGAGAGGGCCTGGCACATATCCTAGGAGGGTGGACAGGTGGCGAGCTCAGGGGCCACCAGGGCCTTCCAGGTCAGTGTCCAACCTTAACTGTCCCTCCCAGACCGCAGGACACACTGACACAGCCAACACTCTACGTTGCGGGCACTGGTGCCCCCAAAAGACAAGGCATGACCGACCCATCGATGGGGAACTGGGACCATGACCAGGTCCTGCCACACTTTTGGGGGCCCACGGAAATGTGGTTTTTGTGTCTTTTTTCTTTTTTTCTTTCTTGTCACTGACTTGAAGTTCACCAGGGAAATGTTTTAATTTCTTTTTTTTTTTTTTTACTTTTTGTTTTTCTGAGACGATTTTGCTCTTGTTGCCCAGGCTGAAGTACAATGGCGCGATCTCAGCTCACAGCAACCTCTGCCTCCTGGGTTCAAGCAATTCTCCTACCTCAGCCTCCCGAGTAGCTGGGATTACAGGCACGCGCCACCACGCCCAGGTAATTTTTTTTTTTTTTTTTTTTTTTTTTGAGATGGAGTCTCGCTTTGTCACCCAGGCTGGAGTGCAGTGGCCAGATTTCAGCTCGCTGCAAGCTCTGCCTCCCAGGTTTACGCCATTCTCCTGCCTTAGCCTCCTGAGTAGCTGGGACTACAGGCGCCCGCCACCACGCCCGGCTAGTATTTTGTATTTTTTTAGTAGAGACGGGGTTTCACCATGTTAGCCAGGATGGTCTCGATCTCCTGACCTCGTGATCTGCCCGTCTCGGCCTCCCAAAGTGCTGGTATTACAGGCTTCCGCTACCGCACCCAGCCTAATTTTTTGTATTTTTAGTACAGATGGCGTTTCTCCATGTTGGTGAGGTTGGTCTCGAACTCCCAACCTCAGGTGATCCACCTGCCTTAGCCTCCCAAAGTGCTGGGATTACAGGTGTGAGCCACCACACCTGGCCTAATTTCTTTTAAAATCATAAGAAAAAAGGCCGGGCACGGTGGCTCATGCCTGTAATCCCAGCACTTAGGGAGGCCAAGGCAGATGGATCACGAGGTCAGGAGATCGAGACCATCCTGGCTAACACAGTGAAACCCCGTCTGTACTAAAAATACAAAAAATTAGCCGGGGGTGGTGGTGGGTGCCTATAGTCCCAACTACTAAGGAGGCTGACACAGGAGAATGGCATTAACCCAGAAGGCAGAGCTTGCAGTGAGCCGAGATCGCGCCGCTGCACTCCAGCCTGGCTGACAGAGCAAGACTCCGAGTCTCAAAATAAATAAATAAATAAAATAAAATCAGAAGAAAAAAATGAATTAGACTGGGTGTGGTGGCTCATGCCTGTAATCCCAGCACTTTGGGAGGCCAAGGCAGGCGGATCACCTGAGGTCAGGAATTCGAGACCAGCCTGGCCAACATGATGAAACCCTGTCTCTACTAAAAAATACAAAACTTAGCTGAGCATGGTGGCACATGCCTGTAGTCCCAGCTACTCGGGAGGCATAGGCCCAAGAATCGCTTGAACCTGGGAGGCGGAGATTGCAGTAAGCCAAGATTGTGCCATTGCACTCCAGCCTAGGTGACAGAGTGAGACTCCATCTCAAAAAAAAAAAAAAAAGAAAAAAGAAAAAGAAAAAGAAAAAAGAAAAAATGAACTTCCAGGTCAAAATTAATGTTGTAATATATAATATTAATAGATTTGCTGGTCAGGCATGGGTGGTGGCTCATGTCTGTAATCCAGTGCTTTGGGACGCCAAGGTGGGAGGATGGCTTGAGGCCAGGAGTCCTAGACCAGCCTGGGTAACAAAGGGAGACCCCATCTCTACAAAAAATTTAAAAATTAGCTGGGCGTTGGGGCATGTGCTTGTAGTCCCAGTTACTCCAAGGCTGAGGTGGGAGGATCGCTTGCGCCCGAGAGTTTGAGGCTACAGTGAGTTATAATTGTGCTACTGCACTCCACCCTGGGCCACAGAACGAGGGGCCCTGTCTCAAAGAAGGAAAAAAAAAAAAAAAGACTTGGCCAGGCGTGGTGACTCATGCCTGTAATCCCAGCACTTTGGGATGCCCAGGTGGGTGGATCACCAGGTCAGGAGATCAAGACCATCCTGGCTAACACGGTGAAACTCCATCTCTACTAAAAATACAAAAAATTAGCCCGCCACCGGTGCCTGTAGTCCCAGCTTCTCTGGAGGCTGAGGCAGAATGGTGTGAACTCAGGAGGCGGAACTCACTCCAACCTGGGCAACAGAGAGAGACTCCGTCTCAAAAAAAAAAAAAAGAGTATTAAAATATAAATCTCAAATTTTGTTTTATGGAGGAAGGGGCCCACCAAGGCAAAAGTGGCTGGAGTCCATGAATGTCCTATGCAACCCTGCAAGGAAGTCTGTCTTTTGGGGTGCCTACTCTCCTTCATCTCCCCTCCCCCTACCAGTCCCACTTCTGCTGTGGGTTCAGTTTGGACGCCACTTCCTCCAGGAAGCCCTCCAGGCTGACTCCAGCCACAACAGATAGGAAGTCCTTGGTAACTGTTTAAGATTGGTGTCCTTACTCAGCCAGGAGTGCTTGGGCACAGGGGCCCTCCCAGGACTAGCTACATAATTTGTGGGGCCCAGTCAAACAAAAATGTCGGGGCTTTTGTTCAAACATTTTAAATAATTTCTAGAGGCCACAGACAGCATTTCTGGAGACCAGGTAAGCCGCCCTGGGGGTACCTCAGCCTAGCACTGCACCCAGCAGGTGCTCACGGTGCACGTTGGGGGGACATGAGTTGATGAGTTGGGTGATGCCGAGGAACCTCATGGCCAATCCCAGGCCACCGCCGGCAGACTCACCAGGTGCTCCCTGGCGAAGGTGCAGGCGACAGCCTTAGGGCCGAAGGCCACGCGGCACTGCTCGTTGGCGCTGTAGTAGAGGCCAGGCTGCGCCTCTGGCGGGCGCCCCGTGGACCCAGGCTGAGGCCGCGGGGGGTCCCACACGCAGCGAGCCCGTCCTGCGCTGCGACAAGGCCCGGCTCAGGCCCGGGTGTACACCGGGAGGAGGCGGGACAGAGGAGTGTGCACGGGCATGGAAGCGTTTGGAAGCGTGGCCTTTTGTGAGTGGGAACAGGAGTTGTCGGCCCGAGCCCCCCACCAGGAGCCAGCTCTGGACTGGGACCAAGACTAAGGCTCCGGTCCGTGCGGAGGTGGGTGGCCAGCAGAGGGAGCGGCGACGGAGGCACAGGTCAGAGTGGGATCGAGCAGATGCACGTTAGGCCCGGGAGCAGTATGGTCGGTGAAAACGGGACGCAGGGGTACATGTACGCGGGCGGGGGAGAGAGGGGTGTGGGGCTGATGGAGCATGGAGAGTGGACGGAGGGGTCGGCGAGGGTAGAGGCAGATGAAGGGTAAGGGGGTGAATTGAGGGGGTGGGCGCAGGAACAGGGTGGGTGCAGGAATGGGGTGGGCGCAGGGGGCCGAGATGGGGGTGGACGGAGGAGGGTAGGATGCAGGGGTGGGTGCAGGCAAGTGGGAGAGAATGTGGACGGAAGGGTGGCCGCAGAGCGTGGGACAGCGCGGGGGGAGGCGCAGGGAGTTGGGCAGGTGGGTGGGACGGAGGGGTGGGTGCAGGGGCTGGGACGGAGCGGTGGGCGCCGGGGTTGGACGGAGGGGTGGGTCTCGGGCGGGGACAGGAAGAAGTGCTGAATGCGGAGTGGGGACGGACGTAGGGAGGGGTGGCGCAGGAGGCCCAGGGGGCTGGTTGGAGGCTCGCGCCCCTCCCGCGGGGCGGCAGCTACCTGAGCAGGCTCAGCAGCTGCTGGCGGCTGCAGGGGGACCAGGCGAGGCCGGCTCGGGGCGCGGCGCCGTCTGAAGCCATCACGTGTCCGCTGGGGCCGCAGCCGCTGCCGGGCGCGCCGTCGTGCTCCAGGCCGAAGCTGGTAGGTGAGGAGCTGCGCTAAGGCGGCCGGCTGGGGCGGGGGCAGGATCGGGTCGGCGAGTCCGGGCCCGGCGCCCTAGTGCCGCAGGGCCAGCGACTTTTCGGACCCGGGTCGACCCCTGACGCCGCCACCTGCTAACCGGGCGCAGTGCAGAGAGCCTTGTGCGCCCTGCGCCAGTTTTCCCCAGATGGGAGCGCTAGCACAGCAGGGTGGTTCCCGCATCTTTTGCTAATAAATATCAAAAGGCTTTAAAAACGTGCAAGCCACATTAATTCACGGTGTTAGGAGTCTGTGGAGAGGTGGGGACTGGTCGGGGCCTTGAGGGGCTGCTCTGGCGACTGTTTACATGGATGTGTTGAGCGTGAAATTCACCTACTGTGAGTAAAGCACGATTTTAAAGTTCAGTTAAAATGTGCTTGCCCTTGGCCATTGTTTGCATTCCTAGGCCAGGAGGGTGAACCGTTTCCAAACTGTCACAACAGAGCTTGCTTTCCCCAAAGCAGAACTGATGGAGGACTACTAATGAGGTGGGAGAAGCCAGGCACCTGTGCGGTAGGAGGCGGACTCCACTCTGGAGGCCCCGCTCGGACACCGGACCAGAGGACTAGCTAAAACAGGGAGGGGTGGGAAGCCCCCTTCCATAAGACAGGCCCACCAGTGGCCATGTCAGTTTACCATTGCCATGGCAACACCCAGAACTTACCGCCCCTTTTCCATGATGAAAACCCAGAAATTACTGCCCTTTTTCTAGAAATTTCTGCATAATCTGTTCCCTTAATTTGCATATAATTAAAAGTGGGTATAACTAGGACTGCAGCCCTGCCTTTGAGCTGCTCTTTTGGGCACAGTGTCTATGGGGTAGCCCTGCTTCAAAAGGGCTATGCTGCACTGTACACAGTCACAGGGCTGTACACTCTGACCACTGCTATGTCAATCAAAGTTGCTGTCTAACACCACCTGCTTCCTCTTGAATTCTTTCCTGGGTGAAGCCAAGAACCCTCCCAGGCTAAGCCCCTGTTTGAGGACTCATCTGTTCTGCATCACAGGAGCAAAAGGAAACTATGTTCCCTGTGAGGGAGAAGGAGCCCTGCCTTGCCCCACACCCAGGAACCCTGCCTCAACCCTTCCAGGCTCAGAGGGGTTGAAAGGGGTCGGGGGCGGGGTTGGTGGGCAAGGAAGGTAGAAATTCACTTTTCACTTTAGAAATCTCTGCACTGGGCTGGGCGCAATGTCTCACGGCTGTAATCCCAGCACTTTGGCTGGCCGAGGTGGGCAGATCACGAGGTCAGGAGATCGAGACCATCCTGGTTAACATGGTGAAACCCCATCTCTACTAAAAAATACAAAAAATTAGCCAGGCGTGGTGGCGGGCGCCTGTAGTCCCAGCTACTCAAGAGGCTGAGGCAGGAGAATGATGTGAACCCGGGAGGCGGAGCTTGCAGTGAGCCGAGATTGTGTCACTGCATTCCAGCCTGGGTGACAGAGCAAGACTCCGTCTCAAAAAAAAAAAGAAAGAAAGAAAGAAATCTCTGCACTGTTTGAATTTTTACAACAATTGGGTATTATTTTCAGACTTAAAAAACTAAAGAAATGAAAAGAAACCCATCACTCTAGGTAAATGGTTATAGGTAGAAGTGAAGGTTTGCACACAAGAATGTATAATGTTCACAACAAGAAGATGTGTTCAGGCAACCTAGACATCCAAGGAGAGAGGCCTGATTAAATAAATTATGGTACATACCTGTAAGAGACCTGGGATAATGTTTAGGATATATTACTACATAAAGAGCAGGTAAATCCTGCATTCACCCTAGGAAGAAAAAAGAAAGGCTGGACGCAGTGGCTCACGCCTGTAATCCCAGCACTTTGGGAGGCCAAGGCAGGTGGATCACCTGAGGTCAGGAGTTCGAGACCAGCCTGACCAACATGGAGAAACCCCGTCTCTTCTAAAAATACAAAATTAGCTGGGCATGGTGGCACATGCCTGTAATCCTAGCTACTCGGGAGGCTGAGGCAGGAGAATCACTTGAACACAGGGGGGTGGAGGTTGCGGTGAGCTGAGATCACGCCATTGCACTCCAGCTTGGGCAACAAGAGTGAAACTCCGCCTCAAAAAAAAAATTAAAATAAAAAAGAAATATCAGGCCAGGCGTGGTGGCTCAAGCCTGTAATCCCAGCACTTTGGGAGGCCGAGACGGGCGGATCACTAGGTCAGGAGATCGAGACCATCCTCGCTAACACGGTGAAACCCCGTCTCTACTAAAAAATACAAAAAACTAGCCGGGCGAGGTGGCGGGCGCCTGTAGTCCCAGCTACTGGGGAGGCTGAGGCAGGAGAATGGCGTGAACCCGGGAGGCGGAGCTTGCAGTGAGCTGAGATCCGGCCACTGCACTCCAGCCTGGGTGACAGAGTGAGACTCCGTCTCAAAAAAAAAAAAAAAAGAAATAGCAGGTAACAAAGCAATGAACAGCATAATCACAATTTTCCTTTAATTCAGGGATCCAAACTAAATCCCAATTTTGCAAATAAAAAATATGTGTGTGTGTATAAAGAAAAGACTGAAATTAAATACAAAATGTGAAGAGATGTTATCTCTAAATATTGGGATTTGAGATAGCCTGCTTTTTCTTTACCTGAATTTTCTACAGAAGTTATTTTCTACCTACTAAAGGTGTTTTGCTTGTCTTTTGGAAAAAAAGTTTCTTTAATCAAACAGTATCAGGTTCCCCTGTCCTCACACCCACCCTTCTGAGTCTGTTGGGGTGAGGGGTACAGGCTCCTCTGGCGAAACTCCACAAGGACCCACTGCTTGCCAAGACCACCTCCGCCCTGGGTACCCAGGTCAGCTCCTTGCCAGAGCCTGGGGACAGCTGGTGGGGCTGCATACCTGTGCCCAATCTCATGGGCGATGGTGACTCCCAGGTCGAAGCCAGTGTCCTCGGTAATGAGGCAGCTCCAGGTTGGGGAGCAGGCACCGCCCAGCTGGGTGACTCCCCGCACCTGCCGGTTACCATCAGGTAACTCCAGGTCAAACCTCGGTGAGAGAAAACAGTCACTTGGGTGGTGCCAAGGCACGTGGCTGCCCCAGGGTCACCTCTGTAGAGGGCCGGAGGCCGAGGGTGCAGCCTTCCCAGGCTGGCTGACCAGCACCCATCAGAAAGCTCGGCTACCTCGTGATGTAGAGGACCAGGTCAGCGTGGCCAGGATCCGTGTCGTCCTCGGGGTTGATGGTCCGGCTCCACCCGCAGACGCTCAGCAGGGACGAGGTAAGGTTGGCTGTGATATTTGGAGCACCCTGCAGATCCACAGGAAAGCCTGCGTTTAGGACACCCCAACCAGGCATGGTGCTGACTGCCGTCAGTGTGTATCCCAGTTAGTCCTCATAACAACCCTCTGACTAGCCCATGTTAGGGGTGAGACAGCTGAGGCTCAGAGAAGTAGTGAGGCAGCCTGTGCTGAGTACTGGATAGAGCTGGGAGGGCAGCTGGTCCGTCTGGCTGAACGCGTTCTGTGACCCATGCTGCTTGGGGCATCCAGGACAAGAGGTTAAAGAGGATGGAGACGCGATGACTTGGGCTTCCCGCTCTGTATGGCGTGCTGAGCTCCAGCTCCATGCCTACCTCGGGCTCTGTCAGAATGACCATCTTCACCAGGTGCACCCGAAACTGAGCCCCCAGGGATGGGTCCCGAAGCAGTTCTGCCCCCTGTGGAAGGGCAAATGAGAGAGGTAACCCGTCGGGTGGGCATTGCCAGTCCCAGGCAGCTGCTGACTCCCAGGGTCCCCAGGTTGCGAAGGGCTGGAGAGCGTGTGTGGGAAGCATGTGTGGGAAGCGGGGGCTCCTAAAATGCGATGCACAGTCAGCCGTGCCTCTGCTGCTCCTCAGCTCACGGCTCAGGAAGGCCAACTAATGTAAGGAAAACAAACTCCAAAGCAAGGGGATGAGAGCACATGGACGGTCACGAGTTGGATATTCCTGTCAAATGCTGCTCCTCTCAGACCACAGACTCCTCTCAGATTACAGGAGCCTGCCATCATGCCCACCTAATTTTTGTATTTTTAGCAGATATGGAGTTTCACCATGTTGGCCAGGCTGGTCTTGAACTCCTGACTTCAGGTGATACACCCCCCTTGGCCTCCCAAAGTGCTGGGATTATAGGCATGAGCCACTGCGCCCAGCCTTGTTTGTCTTTCTGAGACGGCCGATAGTGGGGTAGTGCTTCCCTGCCCACCATTCCCCAGCTTTCAAGTGAAGGGGGGCTGCAGGGGTTCAGGTGCTAACAAGAAATGAAGGTGGCCATCTCCTTTGCCAGCAGTCTCTGTTTAGACTTCAGACTGGTGACCTGTCCTCGCCACTCTGAGTAGGGGACGAGAGAAAGAGAGAGGGCAGGGTCGGGGTACAGAGGGCAGTGTGAGCAGCCCATACCCCGTTTGCCAGGGTTGTGTTAGCTGAGCCTCCTGGGGGTCAAATGGATACTGAGGAAGAGGCCAGGCTTGAGGGTGGCCCCAGGTAAAGGGACTTGAGTAGTGAGAGGCTACAGGGTGTGCGCGTGCTATGGAGCTGAGAGGGGGTGTGGGACCTCACCCACCTCCACCCAGGGGAGGGAGGGAGAAGAGGAAGAGCCCCGAGCCATTCTCCCTGAGTTTAACCCACTGTATTCAGACCACCAGTTACACCAGCCCACAGACACTGGTCACCAGCCCCGGCCATGGGGACCTGCACAGGCCAGCACCGTCCCTGGAGGTCGCTCCTGTGGGGGCACTCACGATGTTGAGGTTGGTGAGCACGTAGCGCTCCGTGTCCTCCTGGTGAGCCTGGAAGACATCGGGGCCCACGGCCACCAGCAGCTCCAGGTGTAGGATGCTGCCTGCAGCCCGCCTCTGCCTCTGCCTCTGCCTCTGGAAGCCAGGGGAAGGAGGGCGGCCTGGAGGGGCAGGGGGGGAGCAGAGGGCAATGGTTCTAGAAAGCAAGTAGTGGAAAGCTAACAGGAGAGAGGCTGGTGGGTCTTGGAAGGATGGCCTTCTGAAGTCAAGACATTGCGTGTCACCCCCACCCCAAGAGCTGGACCCCGTTAGTGACTGGGCATGCAAAGGGCAGGGCCCAGAAGGAGTTGTTGGGCTACGGTGTCCTTTAGGTCACCCCATCAAGACAAGCTTCCTACTGCCCTGGTGGCTCTGCCCAAAGGGGAAAGCCCCTGCCCTGCCTCCCGGACCCTGCTCTGGGCACAGGTGTTTCATGAGTAACATCACGGACCCCGACAGGAAACTGAACACAAGTGGAGCCCGGTGGTCTCTTGGGAAGCAGGGGCCCAGGCCAGCCCTCACTGTCCTCTCCCAAGGGAGCCCTTAGAGGGCCAGGGACTCTGGGCAATGATCTCCCAGTCCTTCAGGAGCGGTGGAGCTAGAAGGACCCAGGCTATGGGTACCCAGACAGCATCGGCTGCATCCAGCCCCCCGGGATGGCCCCAGGCACTGGTCAGTGTGCATCTGGCCTAGACCACAAAGAACCAGGTCACAAGATGGGCCTTGCCCTCCCGTTCCCCCTGACCACTAGCCCACCTGCCTCTGGCCCCCATCAGCCATTAGTCAAGTTGTCAATGGCCCTACTGGGAAGGGGGCTCACACCTGGAGACGGTCACACACAGGGCCTGTGGGCAATGGGGACGAGCCTTTATCATAAGGAAATCCATGGCCTTAGGAGGGAGCCTGAGCCAGTACCTATCTTGTTTCCCACAGAAGGGATAAATATTTACATCCACGGCCAGAAACCACAGAGCTCCTGAAAACCAGCCAGCTCAGCAGAGGCCATGGGGCAGAAGGGGCCAGCCAATCGGTGACCGTTCCCTTGTGATATTTAACAGAAGCTAGGGTGAGAACCGTGGCCTGGCTGGAACATCCAGACTAGCTTTTATCAACTTGGCAGGAAGTAACAGAGTTAATTAACAGGGGTGACAGCAGCTTATCTGACCTTCTCCTGCCAGATCCACCAAAAATCCCAGACCACTGACTCAATGGTGAGATACCCCTCGAAAGTCCTGAAAAACTTCCCTGGGAGAGAAGACACCAGGACAAGTACCTTTTAAGGGAGCACCAGGGCTCAAGTAAGAAGACACAGCCTGTGGCTCCAAAGCCTGAAGAAAACTCTGCAAGACAAAAAGAGATGGATGGGGCTGGGTGCAGTGGCTCACGCCTGTAATCCTAACACTTGGGGAGACCGAGGTGGGAGGATCACTTGATCCAGGAGTTTGAGACCAGCCAGGGCAACATAACAAGACCCCATGTCAGGAAAAAAAAAAAAGAAGAAGAAGAAAGACAGAAAGACAGAAGGAAGGAAGGAAGGAAGGAAGGAAGGAAGGAAGGAAGGAAGGAAGGAAGGAAGGAAGGA
>NC_045447.1:4865077-4888590 GCF_002776525.5 Piliocolobus tephrosceles
GGAAGGAAGGAAGGAAGGAAGGAAGGAAGGAAGGAAGGAAGGAAGGAGGGAAGGAGGGAGGGAGGGAAGGAAGGAAGGAAGGAAGGAAGGAAGGAAGGAAGGAAGGAAGGAAGGAAGGAAGGAAGGAAAGAAGAAAAAGAGACGGATGAAGAAAGAGACAGGAAGCAGGAGGTGGGTGTGGCCAACCAAGAAGGAGAGGGGGAAATCAGAGACAGGGAGCGGGAGAGGAAGGGAGAGGCAGAGAAGAGCAACCCACATAGTTTGGGACAAACTAGTATCTGTCTGTTCAGCTTCACTGGATGAGCAGGTGGTACTGAGACACCGAGTCCCTCTTCAGTGAGCACACTTCATCCCCCAAAACCCCAAGTGCAGACTTCCCTGCCCAGCGCAAACCCCAAAGCTGATGTAGTCAGCTGTTTGGCACTCCCCTCGCCCCAGGTAGCTCAGAATACCCCACCGAGAGGCTCCCAGAATACCCCCGCTCCTGCAAATGCGCCCACCTGCTGGAAATGGGAGGGTCCCCAGCAGCCCAGGAGAAAGCCACAGGCAAGGATTCCGGCCACACAGAGGGAAGGGCATCTTGCCCGGGGGTGACGCTGGCGCATCCTCAGGAGAACCAGCCTGCAGAGTGGAGCAGTGAGAGGGGGCCTTGGTGACTGGGAATCTGGCCAGCGTGGAATGGACAGGCCTGCTCGCTGGGCGGGACAATTAGGCAGTGTTTACTCTTGGAAGCTTCCTGCCAGGGCAGGGCCGTGGCTAGGGTGGGCGGCCTGCAACTCCTCCTGCTGCAGCCTGGACCTTGCTCTAAGATGGTTGCAGTTCAGGGTACCCCGCAGCCCAGTCCTGCACTCCAGAGGGCTCTCCGGATGTGCACACCCACCTCCTCAGAGGCCTAGCCATCTAGAAGGGACACTGGACCAGAAACCCGCAGACAGGGGTTCCCGAGGATGCCAGGACCTTGGGCTGGCTCTCTCTCTGGGGTCCCCGCTCCCATCTGACAGATGAAAGGCTGTGCCAAAGACATCGCGGTTCTGGCTCAACTTTCTGCCTACTCTGTGCCTGTGCCTGATGGGGAGAGTCGCAGAAGCAGGCTGCACGGCACCAGATCTCCGCATTATCACAAACCGCCTGGCAATCCCCCTCACCTCCTGGAAGGCTCTCTTCACATGCTCCAAACCACTCTTTTACACCCCTCACACCCACACAGCCGCACAAGCTGATGACCATCAGGGGGATTCACCTTGTGTTTCCACCCCTCAAAGTGCAACCTCTTTCCTCCTCTGCAATCAGGGAGGACGCACCTACACTCCCTGCCAGGCCCCAGCTCTGGATCCCTTCCCAGCTCTCTTCTCCTGCGTCGTTAGTTTCTGTCCCTCTGCTAGAGCCATTCAATCATTCCTTCAGCCAACAAACGTTTCACTGAGCCCCTGAAACAGGCCAGGCTCTGTGCTAGACACCAGGAAAGCAGCCACGAGCCAGGCGGACAGCAGCGTCGGCCTCTCACAGCTTAAATTCTAGGAAAGAGCCAGACAGCACAGTTGCTAGACAAACACGTGTTGTGTATGTACTCTGTTCAAAGACGGTAAGTGTCATGGGGAAAAATACAGCAGAATAAAGGAATGGGGGGCTGGAGGGGAGGGTGTGCTTCCATGCAGGAAGGTAAGGAGGCTCTTGGAGAAGGGGGCATGCTTAGATGTCGAGATCCTAGTACCTGGTTCACCCCATCAGCATACATGATTCTGCTGTCTCTTTTTTGGTTTTTGTTTTTTGAGACAGAGTCTTGCTGCGTCACCCAGGCTGGAGTGCACTGGCACGATCTCGGCTCACTGCAGCCTCCACCACCCAGGTTCAAGTGATTCTCCTGCCTCAGCCTCCCTCGTGGCTGGGATTACAGGTGCCCGCCACCACGCCTGGCTAGTTATTGTATATTTAGTAGAAGTGGAGTTTCACCATGTTGGCCAAGCTGGTCTCAAACTCCTGACCTCAGGTGAGCTGACTGCCTCGGCCTCCCAAAGTGCTGGGATTACAGGCATGAGCCCCACCACACCCAGACCACTCTGGTGTCTCTTGATTACAATCAACAACCTTCCCTTGACCCGCACTGTCCTCCTACCATAGCCCTGTTTCTGGCTTTCTTTAAGAACTTGGAGGCCGGGCGCGGTGGCTCGAGCCTGTAATCCCAGCACTTTGGGAGGCCGAGACGGGCGGATCACGAGGTCAGGAGATCGAGACCATCCTGGCTATCAAGGTGAAACCCCGTCTCTACTAAAAGATACAAAAAAAAAAACTAGCCGGGCGAGGTGGCGGGCGCCTATAGTCCCAGCTACTCGGAGGCTGAGGCAGAAGAATGGCGTAAACCCAGGAGGAGGAGCTTGCAGTGAGCTGAGATCTGGCCACTGCACTCCAGCCTGGGCGACAGAGCGAGACTCTGTCTCAAAAAAAAAAAAAGAAAAAGAACTTGGAAACATTATTTTCAGTAGCTATCTCCACTTCCTTGCCTCCAATTCCCACATCCCACTGAAATTAATCTTTAAAAGGTCACCAATAACTTTGTGAACCCTGAAAGAGCCAATCCTTCATGATAGTTCCCAAGTCACTAACCGGGTCTAAATTCAAAGTAGGACCTAGAAGCCATTTGCTGACTAGGGTCACACACACATTCTGCATTCCTGGAAAGCCCCCACTCTTGCTTACCTCTGGGATGGTTTCATAGCTGTCTGTTCCTATTTATGCCACCAGAATCAACCCATTGACTGTGACCCACATCGAGCAATCTGAACTCAGTAAGTATTAACCAGTCAGAACTAAGCAAGTGTGCCTTCCTCATTTGCATAAGTGGACCAAAGTGGGAACCTGAGCAGAAGTTCTCTACAAAAGACAACCTATTTTTTTGTTCTCTTTGTTCTCTGGAATGCACCTTTGTACAGAAGGCTGCATTGCCCTGGTTTGTAAACTGCTGGAACAAAGTTTTTTTCCTTTTTTAAAAAGAAAACCCGGGCCAGGTGCGGTGGCTCACGCCTGTAATCCCAGCACTTTGGGAGGCTGAGGCAGGCGGATCACAAGGTCAGGAGTTCGAGATCAGCCTGGCCAGTGTAGTGAAACCCCATCTCTACTAAAAATACAAAAATTAGGCCAGGTGCGGTGGCTCACGCCTGTAATCCCAGCACTTTGGGAGGCTGAGGCAGGCAGATCACAAGGTCAGGAGTTCAAGATCAGCCTGGCCAGCGTAGTGAAACCCCATCTCTACTAAAAATACAAAAATTAGGCCAGGTGTGGTGGCTCACGCCTGTAATCCCAACACTTTGGGAGGCCTAGGCGGGTGGATCACCGAGGTCTGGAGATCGAGACCAGCCTGGCCAACATGGAGAAACCCGATTTCTACTAAAAGTACAAAATTATTCAGGCATGGTGGCACATGCCTGTAATCCCAGCTACTCGGGAGGCTGAGGCAGAAGAGTCACTTGAACCCGGGAGGGGGAGGTTGCAGTGAGCCGAGATTGCACCATTGCACTCCAGCCTGGGTGACAAGAACAAAACTTCGTCTCAAAAAAAAAAAATACAAAAATTAGCTGGGCATGGTGGCATGCACCTGTAGTCCCAGCTACTCAGGAGGCTGAGGCAGAAGAATTGCTTGAACCCAGGAGGTGGAGATTGTGGTGAGCTGATACCACACCACTGCACTCCAGCCTGGGCAGAGAGCAAGACTCCATCTCAAAAAAAAAAGAAAAAAAAGAAAAAAGAAAACCCTTTTCAGTGGACTTGTTGACAATCTCAGTGCCATATCTGGTTCCCATCTCTCTGTCCTCGTCTTAGCCTCTCAGCAGCATCTGACGTGGTTTATTCTCCCCCTGGATTCTCTAATGCCACTCACATCCACCTCTCCTCCCACCACATTGACTGCTCCCCCTCAGCCTCCTCTGCTGCTTCGCCCCTGGAGAGCCCCAAGCACCTGTTATCTGGCCTTAGCCCTTCACTCCCTATATTGGTACTCTCTCCTTGGGTGAACTAACCCAGGCTCATGGTTTCAACACTAATTATATGCTGACGATTTCCAAATTACATCTCCAGCACTGACCCTTCTCTAAGCTTAGGAATCTTAGATCCTGCTGCTGATTAGACGTCTCTCGTTAGTGACTGAAGGCCCATTCAAACTCAGCAAGTGTGAAAAGGAGCTCATGGCTCCACTCCCATACTTCACCCTGCCTCCTGCAGACATTTATTGAGATGATAAATGGCCACACCCAGTTGCTCAGACCAAAATCCTAGGAGCCTCACCTCCCTGTTACTCCATCAACCTTTGCCTGTTACACATGCACATCAAATCTATCCACTCTCAGCCGGGCACGGTGGCTCACACCTGTAATCCCAGCACTTTGGGAGGCCAAGGCGGATAGATCACTTGAGGTCAGGAGTTTAAGACAGCCTGGCCAACATGGTGAAACCCTAGGTCTACTAAAAATACAAAAACGAGCAGAGCATGATAGCGTGCACCTGCAATCCCAGCTACTCAGGAGGCTGAGGCAGGGGTATTACTTGAACCCAGGAGGCAGAGGTTAAGGGAGGAGACCACCCCTCATATTGTCTTATGCCCAATTTCTGCTTCCAAAGAAAGAAGAAGTAAAAACTAAAAGGCAGAAATAAAATCCACAGGCAGACAGCCTGGCGCTGCGCCCTGGGCCCGGTTAAAGATCGACGCTTGACCTAACTGGTTATGTTATCTACAGATTTCAGACATTGTATGGAAAAGCATTGTGAAAATCCCTGTCCTGTCCTGTTGCTTTCTGATTACCAGTGCATGCAGCCCCGAGTCACGTGCCCCCTGTTTGCTCAATCATCACGACCCTCTCACACGGACCCCCTTAGAGTTGTAAGCCCTTAAAAGGGACAGGAATTGCACACTGGGAGAGCTCGGTTTTTGGAGACCTGTGTCTGCAGATGCTCCCAGCTAAATAAAGCCCTTTCCCTTCTACAGTTCGGTGTCTGAAGGGTTCTTGTCTGCGGCTCGTCCTGCTACACAGTGAACTGGCGGGAACTCCTCCCCGTGCCTGGGCCTCAGTTTCCCCACTGTATATAGCAGATGAGCCGCTGTGAGGTTAAGCGTGGAGCAGCCCAAGGCGGGAAAGGGCAGAGACTCCAGGACGCAGTCCAGGGACCAGGCCCGGCTCTCACTAGCCCGACGGCCCAGTGCCCTCACGCGCTGCTGCCCCACCCGGTGCTACACACACAGCGGCCCACCAGTTCCCTTCTGGCGTCCGCATCTCTCATCCCCATCCCGGATCTTGGGGAAGTCCTCGGCTTGCCCAATCAAACTCGAGGTCGATGACTCCGGATGCCGCTGGCTAACGCGGCGGCGGCCCAAGTCCGGTGCGGGCTAACCGCCCAGGCTGCGCGGAACCAGAGGCGGAGGCCCGGTTTCCAGCCGGTTGCGGAGAGACAAGCACTTCCGGGGACTGGAGCGTGCGCCCTGAGGCATGCTGGACGCGTGCGGGGTCTCTTCCGGAGTCTTTTCCTGGGCCGGGTCGCTGGGGTGAGTGTGTTTCGGCCTGGCCTGGGCAGGCCATTGTGCTGCCGCGGCGCCGGGCCTGGGGAGGCCGGGGTCTCGGGTGGCCGCCGGCCCAGGCGCTGGACCGCCCAGCAGGATGGTGAAGGCGAAGGTCCCCGCCTCCAAGCGCGCCCCGAGCAGCCCCGTGGCTAAGCCGAGTCCTGTCAAGACGCTCACTCGGAAGAAAAACAAGAAGAAAAAAAGGTTTTGGAAAAGCAAGGCGCAGGAAGTAAGCAAGAAGCCAGGAAGCGGCCCTGGTGTTGTGGTGCGACCTCCAAAGGCACCAGAAGACTTTTCTCAAAACTGGAAGGCGCTGCAAGAGGTGAGGCTTGAGGGGGCCGGGGCGCAGCGCTGCGCAGCTCATTCCCGCCCAACGCGACGGAAGGAAAGACTTGGGTAGCCCCAAAATTTAGGACCTGTAAAGGCAGGTTTGAATCGAAATCTTGTAAACGTCTTTTCACAGGAAAGGTGGCCTGTTGAGGGAGGTCTCGAACTTGTTTGCATGAAATTGATGAATTATTTCAAGTACAAAAAAGCAGAGATAAACCCTTGTACCTTTTGCATAATGAACTAACTAGAATAGATTTTACAAAGAGAAATTTAGCTTAAAATCCCGAAAGCAGCCCGGGCGCGCGGCCTCGTGCCTGTAATCCCAGCACTTTGGAAGGCCGAGGCGGGCGGATCCCCTGAGGTCAAGAGTTCGAGACCAGCCGGGCCAACATGGTGAAAACCCATGTCTACTAAACAAATGCCAAAAATATTAGCCTGGCGTGATGGCGCGCGCCCGCGCAGCTACTTGGGGAGGCTGAGGCAGAAGAATCGCTTGAACCCGGGAGGCAGAGGCTGTAGTAAGCCGAGATCGTGTCACTGCACTCCAGCCTGGGCAACAGAGTGAAACTCCGTCTCAAAAAAAAAAAAAAAAAATCCCGAAACCAGATGAACCACCCAAGGACAGTGAAAAGAACACACTTGTGGCTGGGCTTGGCGGCTCACGCCTGTAATCTCAGCACTTTGGGAGGCCGAGGCGGGTGAATCATTTGAGGTCAGGAGTTCGAGACCAGCCTGGCCAACATGGTGAAACCCTGTCTCTACTAAAAATACAAAAAAATTAGCCGGGCGTGGTGGCGCGTGCCTGCAGTCCCAGTTACTAGGGAGGCTGAGACAGGAGAATCACTTGAACCCGGGAGGCAGGGGTGCAATGAGCAGAGAATGTGCCACAGCACTCCGGCCTGGGCGACAGAGCAAGACTTCATCTTAAACAACAACAACAAAAGAACACACTGGTCTGTGTAGCAAGACAGGGAGAAAGAAGATCCCTGTGTAGAGGTGAAAAGCAGATAGCAGACGTGAGAGGGTTCTAGCAACACTTATGATCTTGAAATAAATATTAATTGAGCTCCTAAAATGTGCACTCTACCATGTGCTCTGTGCCATGTGTGTTGCAATCCCCACAATAAGACCGTGAGGTGGACACTTTCATCATGTCTATTGCACAGGTGAGGAAATAGGCTGGAAAAGGTTAAATAGATCGTCTAAGATTGCGGCTGGGAACCAGGTGGCTGACTCTGGAGTCCATGCTTTAAGACTGTGTTTTACCTCCTGTCTCTCTAGTGAGTGACTGGTGCTTCCCTAGAGATTGCCTGCTCTCTCCCAGACACTCTTCCTCGTGTGTCACTCATACATTCTTACCACATCCCTTGGTGCTCCCTTGAAGCTACTGTTAGGATCGTAGCTCACTGCTGCCTGGACTCCAGTGATTCTCCTGCGTCAGCCTCCTGAGTAGCGCACATCTGTATCCCCAGCACTTTTGGGAGGCCCAGGCAGGAGGATCACTTGAGCTCAGGAGTTCAAGTCCAGCCTGAGCAACATGGTGAGATTCCGTCTCTAAAAAAAGTAAAAAGTAGTTTTTCAAAAAGGAAATATGATCCCCAGTGTTCGAGATGGGGCCCATAGGAGGTATTGGGTCATGGGGGTAGATCACTCACGAATGACTTGGTGCTCTCCCCTCAGTAATGAGTAAATTCTCACTCTGCTAGTTCATTCGAGAGCTGGTTGTTTTAAAAGAGCCTAGCACCTTTCTTGCTTGCTCTCTCCCCATGCGACACAGCTGCTCCCCCTTCACCTTACACCATGATGGGAAGCTTCCTGCGGCCTCACCAGAAACAGATGCTGGCACCATGCTTCTTGTACATCCTGCAAAACTGTGAGCTAAATAAACCCGTTTTGTTTGTAAATTACCAAACACAGGTATTCCTTTATAGCAATGCACAATGAACTAATACAGATGGGGTTTCACTTTGTTGCCCAGGCTGATCTTCAACTCCTGGTTCAAGCAGTCCTCCCACCTCAGCCTCCCCGAATGCTTCTTGAACCTCCTAATACTCTGCACAATATCTCAGTGCAGGCTTTCCTAATGATTTTCCTGTCTTGACACACGGGACCAGTCAAATTCCCATGGGCAGCCTCAGGGTTCTGTGGGATTTCTTGAACACCAACTCCTCTTCTCCCAAGAAAGAAAAGCAAAATAAGTGAATGGAAGGGATGTTTGCTATAGGGAAACTTCTGAGTTTTTTTGTTAATTCATCCAAGAAAGTCAGCTCTTCAGTTCTTTACCTATCACAGGAACAGGTGAGTAACACCCTCCTCATCATCGCACTGTGGTGGAGCCCGTTCCAGCTGGGGATTTGAACTCAGGGAGGAAGCTGGGCTCTAAGATCACAGGAGCCTCTGCTTGGGTGACAGCCAAGCTGTGGCTGCCAGCAGTTCTTCAGCCACTCCAGCTTGACAGCTTTTCTTTTCGTTTATCACACCCCCCACCTCCCTGAGACCTTCACAGCAGTAGCAAACCAGGGAATCTTGTAAAAAAAAAAAAAAAAGTGATTTCTGTGTAGCAGGGTGTTGGCCCAAGCTGTGAGGGAAGTTAACTCCAAAATTCTTTCTAGATAAACTGAAAAGGGAAGTGGTCTGCGGTGTCCAGCCACTTAACAGGTACCTAAGGTGTGGAATGAGTGAAATTTTGTATGCCTGAAGGAGCAGGTGTAAAATGCATTATAAGATAAGCAAAGAAACAGTATTTCACCACAAGTGACTCATGAGAACGAAAAAGCTTTTTCCAAACCGTTTGAAAATGAATTTTAGTGATGTGAATGGGAATTGTATAGATGTGACTGGTGTATATGTGTGTATATACATACACGTAAGTTTTTTTTCAATCTGCTGTGTGTAATTTCCAAATTCAAATGTAGCATGTATTTTATTTTGGGTCCCAGTGGCTGCTGAAACAAAAATCTCAGGCCCCAGAAAAGCCTCTTGTCATCTCTCAGATGGGTTCCAAAAAGAAGCCCAAAATTATCCAGCAAAACAAAAAAGAGACCTCACCTCAAGTGAAGGGAGAGGAGATGCCGGCAGGAAAAGACCAAGAGGTCAGCAGGGGCTCTGTTCCTTCAGGCTCCAAGATGGACAGGAAGGCGCCAGTACCTTGCAGCAAGGCCGGTGGAGCAGAGCACAATAAGAAAGGAACCAAGGAAAAGACAAATAGTGATACTGTTCCAGAACGGGGGGACATCAAGCATAAGAAGCGGAAAGCTAAGGAGGCAGCCCCGGCCCCACCCACCAAGTAAGTATGGGCCACCTCACCACTGAGAACCGAGGCGCAGCGACTTCACCAAGGCCTGCCTCCTTATGGAGGCTGGTGGCCTCACCACAGTCTCTCCATCACCTTACCCTGATGTCGTCTGTTCCTTGTTTACTTGCTGTTACTTGTATTCCCCTAGAGTGTGGGCATGATAAGGCAGGGCCTGCTTCTTCCGAGCGTTGACCAGAGCTCAGCATTTAGTGGGTGCCAGTACACGTGTGTGGAAGGAAAGCATGCTGAAGCCAGAAAGACCCGACTATGAGGCCTGTCCCTGCTTCTCGCCAGTTGGGTGGCTTGGGGCAAGTTCCTGACGTCCTCTGTGCCTTGTGTTAGTCCTGGTGGCGTCACAAGGAGATGGCGAGGTTGGCTCTGTTGGCTCAGTGCCTGGTGATTACTTCAACCCTGTGATGGAGCCAGGTGTGGTGCCTGTTGCCTGTCGCCGCAGCTCCTCAGGAGGCCAGGGTGGGAGGATCACTTGATCCCAGGAGGTCAAGGCTGCAGTGAGCTGTGATTGCACTTCTGCCTCCAGCCCGGGTGATGGAGCGAGACTCAAAAAAACAAGTGAAAAGAATAAACCCTGTGCGGGCCACCCACGTGGGGTGGACCAGGAGTCAGTGGCTATCTCTGAATGGTTCAGCTGGAGGTGATGTGTTCGTAAGTCACAGCTGGCTTCGTGTCGCCTGGGTGTTCAGGACATGGTCGCTGACGGCTGACGAAGGAGCCATTTGGGGGCCTCCCTGTGTTGTGCTAGGCAGGCTGTCTGGGATAGAGTTCAGTGAGGCGGGCCCGCTGCTTCCTCTTGAGGCTCATTATCAAGTGCAGTAGACAGACTGTAAACGGCAGCTGTTGCCTAAGTGTGGATAGAATAAATCTGGTGAGGAGAAGGTGTTGGGAGCCTGGGACAAGGGGGACGTGTCCATTCAGTGGGGCCAGGAAGGGCTTTTCTAAGGAAATGACATTTAACCTTAGCCTTAGAGGCAGACTCCCCAGGCAGGTGTTATGTACCTGCGTGAGCATCCAAGTATGGAGGGCAAAGGGTTCTGTGTTTCCATCTTACAGGCATTGTGTCTGTCTGTGTTTCCCAAGTGTTTGATAATGAACCCGTTCCTTTCGTTATTAAAATGCTAGCACTCATTACACCTGGGCGGTGGGTTCTATGTTTCTGTTTTATATTCTTTGTGCTTGTCTGTGTTCCTAAATCTTAAATAATGAGTGTATTTTCTAATTAGAAAGGAGATGAGGCCAGGCGCTGTGGCTCACACCTGTAATCCCAGCTCTTTGGGAGGCCGAGGCGGGCGGATCACTTGAGGTCAGGAGTTCAGGACCAGCCTGGCCAACATGACGAAACCCCATATCTACTAAAAATACAAAAAATTAGCCAAGCGTGGTAGTGGGCGCCTGTAATCCCAGATACTTACTAGGGAGGCTGAGGCAAGAGAGTGGCTTGAACCTGGGAGGCAAAGGTTGCAGTGAGCCAAGATCGTGCCACTGCACTCCAGGCTGGGTGACCCAGTGAGACTCCATCTCAAAAAAAAAAAAAAGGAAAATGTCAAGATAATCAAAATAGCAGAAGCAGCAGGGCCAGCGGTCGGGGTGTCTGGGGCTAGCCTGTGGGAGAGGCAGGCTGTGCCATCGCTCCACTCACCTGCACAGTCAGCCGCACAGCCCCGCCCCGCCAATTACACTAGGCTCTTCTGGTGATCAGCTTGTTACCTTTGCCTTTTAGGGAAGACATCTGGTTTGACGACGTGGACCCGGCGGATATCGAAGCTGCCATAGGTCCAGAAGCGGCCAAGATAGCGAGGAAACAGTTGGGTCAGAGCGAGGGCAGCGTCAGCCTCAGCCTCGTGAAAGAGCAGGCCTTCGGCGGGTACGCTGGTCTCAGAGCGGGATCTGCTGGGGATGCTTAGCCGTAGAGGGCGGGGCTTCTTCAAGGAAGAGGATACTTTCCTCTCCCCGAGGTGAATGGAGCAAGCACCTCCCAGGGTCCTGCTAAGAACCAGGACCGCACAGAGCTTGTCACGTGGGTGCAAATGAGTGAGGGGCAGAGAGCTTGCTGACACTTTGTCCGTGGATCCCTGGGGCTCTGACCTGGAGCCCTGTGTCCTGCTGTGTTTATTAAACTAGAGCCTTTGGTTACCCTTCAGCCTGACAAGAGCCTTAGCCTTGGACTGTGAGATGGTGGGCGTGGGCCCTAAGGGGGAGGACAGCGTGGCCGCCCGTGTATCCATCGTGAACCAGTATGGGAAGTGCGTTTATGATAAGTACATCAAACCAACTGAGCCCGTGACGGACTATAGGACAGCGGTCAGTGGGATTCGGCCTGAGAACCTCAAGCAGGGTATGTCATCTGCAGCTCAGGAACTTAGAAGGGAAAGTCGTAACTGTGGATGCATTTTCTCTCTTTTGTTCCCTTTTCCTTCTGAGACCACTCACTGTAGCTAGTTTCGATGTGTCTTGTCTCCTCTTGGGGCGATGGGTTTTCAAATACAAAGAGCATCCTTAGACGGCTTTACACCCATTTCTGCCTTGCACTTCATTGCCTCCTGTCCACTGACTTGAAGACCAGGTCAGTAGCCGGGCATGGTGGCTCATGCCTGTAGTCCCAGCTACTCCGGAGCCCAAGGAGGGAGGACTGCTTGAGCCCAGGAATTCAGGTCCAGCCTGGACGACATAGTGAGACCTTGTTTCTAAAAAAAAATTTTTTTTTTTTTTGAGATGGAGTTTTGCTCTTGTTGCCTAGGCTGAAGTGCAATAGCATAATCTCGGCTTACTGCAACCTCTGCCTCCTGGGTTCAAGCGATTCTCCTGCCTCAGCCTCCCGAGTAGCTGGGATTATAGGCATGCGCCACCACGCCCAGCTAATTTTGTGTTTTTAGTAGAGACAGGGTTTCTTCATGTTGGTCAGGCTGGTCTCGAACTCCCAACCTCAGGTAATCTGCCTGCCTCGGCCTCCCAAAGTTCTGGGATTACAGGCATGAGCCACCGCACCCGGCCTTGTAAAAACTGTTTTTAAAAAATTAGCTGGTCCTACTTGGCTCGGGCCACCCTTGGTCTAGTCAGCCCTGTTTGGGAGTACACGTGGGGTTGGTGGTGGGGTGGTCCCCAAAAGCAGGCAGGGCTGCCTCTGGAGCCCAGGGCCTAGGGCAGCACATCTCTGCTCGTTTTTGTGGGGGCAGTTTTGTTTTTATTTCCATTAGGAAAATTGTCAAGTAAATTATGAGGTTGAATAGGCAGAACCGCGCTGCCAGGTGGCTCTAAAAGTTTCTCAGTGCCTGCGCTCAACATATGCTCTCCTCCAGCCACGAGCCGACTTTGCAGACTGTGAAGAGCACTTTACTCCTCTCCTCAGAGGTGGTCCTCGCAGCCATCCCTGCCAGGGGCCCGCAAGGCACTTCTCCCAGGGGGTCGGTGGGTGTGGTGGCTTCGAGTCACCCTCCGCGGTGGCATTGCTGGCCTGACCCTTTGTCTTAGGGCTGACCAGAGGTGGGAGCGGGGCTGCCTCCTCAAAGAAAGATGGTGATGTGTGTGTTGCAAAAAACCGCTGCTTTGTGTTGATTTTCCAGGAGAACAGCTTGAAGTTGTTCAGAAGGAAGTGGCAGAGATGCTGAAGGGCAGAATTCTAGTGGGACACGCTCTGCATAATGACCTGAAGGTACTGGGTTCCCTCCTGGGGACTCGGCCTGCCCCTGCTCCGTGCGTGTTACACTCACCCCCTTGTGCTGTGTTGTGGAGTTTTTTATTTTTTTATTTTTATTTATTTATTTATTTATTTATTTTTTTTTTTGAGACTGAGTCTTGCTCTGTCGCCCAGGCTGGAGCAGTGGCCGGATCTCAGCTCGCTGCAAGCTCCACCTCCCGCATTTACGCCATTCTCCTGCCTCAGCTTCCCGAGTAGCTGGGACTATAGGCGCCCACCACCTCGCCCGGCTAGTTTTTTGTATTTTTTAGTAGAGACGGGGTTTCACCGTGTTAGCCAGGATAGTCTCGATCTCCTGACCTCGTGATCCGCCCATCTTGGCCTCCCAAAGTGCTGGGATTACAGGGTGGAGTTTTTTAAAATGGTTGGGTTTGTGCCCTGTGTTGGGAATACTTTGGTAATAATATCAGATACCACGTGCTGAGTTCTTACTGTGTTTTAGGAACCATGTGAGGCTCTTGTTTTGAGAGCCCCCAGCAAAACTGGGGTTCCCGTACCAGAGCGGCTGGCAATCCCACCCTAACAAGAAATGAAGGTGCTGCTACCTCTTTTACCTGGAAGAGGGCCTAATGCCCAGTTGTCCTATCCGTGACCAGGGTCCCTCTGCAGGAAACTAGTTTATCCTGGCAGATGCCCTGTGGCCCGTGTTCAGGTTACGCCTGCCTGACCATCACCCTGGCCCTGGGAGCTTGCCTTTGCCTTCTTCCTGGCATCCCGAGGAAAATCCCACCTGAGGCAGCCCCTGGTTGTTCAGATGGAAGGTGCAAATTCAGACACCAGCACTGTGGGAAACAAGTTCAAAGACATACACAGACCCTGGGCAGGGCAGGCCTCATGGGTGGGGAGGGCAGCCCGCCATCCCCTGGTCATCCGAGGCAGGAATGAAGAGTCAGGCAGAGCGAGTATGCGTATATTTACAGGAGAACAGGGTGGGGGTCACTTTGAGTTTATGGGCAAATGCTGGATGTTGGTTTAAAGGACACAGTGGGAACAGCGGGGAGGCCAGTCTGCTAGATGGGAGAGATACTTCTTAAGTTCTCACCTCTGCCTACCGGCTTGAAGCACTTGGGCGTGGTGAGGAACTTGAGGCCGTTCAGAAGGAAGTGGCAGAGATGCTAATGGTCAAACAGCAGCCTTTGCTGTAGTGCTCCCGTTATGGCACTATAGAGATCTCTTGAATCCATTAAAGATGCCAGAGGTGTTCATGCTTGTTTATAGAGGGTGAAACTGAGTTGAGAACCACCCGGGCAATATCCTCACAGAAAGTCTTGTGTGCTCCTGTCATATCCCCTCAGAGACTGCCACTGTGGTAACTTGTCCTTCCCTCCTGACTCTGGCTTCATCCCTGGTAACTTGTGCAACACATGTTTAAGTCTTTCTTGAAGATTATGCTAAGGACCAGACACAGTGGCTCATGTCTGTAATCACAGGTTTTTGGGAGGCTGAGGCTGGAGGATTGCTTGAGGCCAGGAGTTAGTGACCAGCCTGAATAACATAGGGAGACCCCATCTCTATAAAAAATTTTTAAATTAGCCAGGTGTGGTGGCATGTGCCTGTTGTCCCAGCTACTCAGAAGGCTGGGGTGGAAGGATCAGTTGAGCCCAGGAGGTCAAGGCTGCAGGGAGCCATGATTACCCCATAGCACTGAAGCCCAGGTGACAGAGTGAGAGCCTATCAAAAAAAAAAAAAGGCTAGGTGCGGTGGCTCACGCCTGTAATCCTAGCACTTTGGGAGGCCGAGGCGGGAAGATCATGAGGTCAGAAGATCAAGACCATCCTGGCTAACATGGTGAAACCCCGTTTCTACTAAAAAATACAAAAAATTAGCCAGGCATGGTGGCGGGCGCCTGTAGTCCCAGCTACTCAGGAGGCTGAGGCAGGAGAATGGCATGAACCCAGGAGGCGGTGCTTGCAATGAGCTGAGATCGTGCCACTGCACTCCAGCCTGGGGGACAGAGCAAGGCTCTTGTCTCAAAAAAAAAAAAAAAAGATTGCATGCTAAGATTGCAAGATGAGCTGTTAAAATGTGTTATTTCCAACTTCCTGATGTGCAGAACCAACTCAAAATACAAGTATAATATAGGAATAAGTTGGTTGCTGGTTAATTGTTGACTGTTTTTCTCCTACTTCCTTGATTTCAAGATTTTGTTTTTATTGTCTCTGACTGTTGGGCATCAGCTTAAGTCAGTGTGATAAATTTCCTCATGGAGTTTAAGTTCGTATCAATGCCTCGTTTCCGTGTGTGTGTGACATACTTGGATTCCCTACAAGATGTTACTTGCAGGGCAGCCACGGTGGCTCACACCTGTAGTCCCACCACTTTGGGAGGCCGAGTCAGGTGGATCACCTGAGGTCAGGAGTTCGAGACCAGCCTGGCCAACATGGCAAAACCTTGTCTCTACTGAAAAATACAGAAATCAGCCAGGCGTGGTGGCGGGCACTTGTAATCCCAGCTACTCGGGAGGCTGAGGCAGGAGAATCACTTGAAACCTGGAGGCGGAGGTTGCAGTCAGCCAAGACTGAGCCACTGCATTCCAGCCTGGGTGACAGAGCAAGACTATGTCACACACACACAAAGATGTTACTTGTAAGGTGGTGGGGGGAGGGGATTCTGCTACTATAAACCAAAAATGAAAATGATTATCATTATATTTTCTTTTTCTAGGTACTGTTTCTTGATCATCCAAAAAAGAAGATTCGAGACACGCAGAAATATAAACCTTTCAAGAGTCAAGTAAAGGTACTTAAAATGAGTGTGACTCAAGATACCGTATTTCTGTTTTGCTGGTCACTTCATTGTTTCTGGTCACTGGTGGCCGACTTGTTGGTTAAAGGGTTTTTGTTTTTCCTTTTAACCTTTAAAACTAGAAGGAATGTTTAAAAATAGAGTTCTGCTAATTGCTGACCTTAAAAATGACTGCAACGGAAGGCAAGTTATTTCCACTCTAACCTCTGAAACAGGGTCACTGACTAAGGGCCTGGTGCCACTGTCGTATCTACTGTAGAGGGTGCCAAGGGCACAGCTGTTCTTCATCCTCTTTTTTTTTTTTTCTTTCTTTTTTTTTTAGTCAGGGTCTTGCTCTGTCACCCAGGCTAGAGTGCAGTGGCATGATCTCGGCTCACCGTAACTGCCGCCTCCCAGGCTCAAGCAATCCTTCCACCTTAGCCTCTGAAATAGCTGGGACTGCAGGCATATGCCACCACCCCGACTGATTTTTTCATTTTTTTGTAGAGATAGGGTCTTGCTATGTTGCCCTGGCTGTTGTCAAACTCCTGGGCTCAAGTGATCTGCCCTCCTTGGCCTCCTAAGTGCTGAGATTACAGGTGTGAGTCACCGTGCCTGACCAGAGCTGTCCCTCTTGAAATAAGCAGGGAGGCCTCAAGATGGGGGATGGGGATGCTGACTCCTCCCCTGGCCCTCCCCCTTGATTGGCTGATGGAGTGTATCACCAGCCCATCATGCTATAAAGAGGTTGCAGCTGGTGGCTGCCACCCTAAGTGCCATGAGCACTTCCACTGAGAGGCAAACTGTAGGTTGCTTGGGTGAGGTTCAATAGCCAACCCCTCCCTGCTGGGTGTGGTGACCCTGTGTGGGCAGAGCCTGCAGAGGCCCCCACCCACCTCTTCCCCCTTTGCAGAGTGGAAGGCCGTCTCTGCGACTACTTTCAGAGAAGATCCTTGGGCTCCAGGTCCAGCAGGCGGAGCACTGTTCGGTGAGTGTGTCCTGGGGGGCAGTCCATGGGGTTTGGGGCGGTTTCTCACCAGCAACCAGACATGAGTCACCTCACACAGACATGGGGGAGGAGGGGCCTGGGCACCTGCTTTTCTTACGAGGCTATTGGTCAAAAAACAAAAAAATGGCAGAGCAGAGCTACGGAATTTTGGTTAAATTCTAAATATGCACATTTAACGAATTTAACACAACACAAAAGAACTGCATTCTCATTATTTGGAGAAAAAGTTGCCAAGTAATTACAAAGCCCCCCCACCCCAGCCCTCCAGCCCTTCCCTGACCCGCCCGCTGAGCAGCTGGCTCCGCCTCTGTGGAGCAGTCACTCCCTGCAGCGTGACCTCAGCGCTTTGGGCCCTTTGTGCCCGTCTGCTTGGTCCTTGTGCTCCTGTGCCCGGCGCCCAGCCTGTCATCACCCTGCACTCAGAAACCTAAAAAGGCAGCGTGTTTGTTGCTTCACCTCTTTTGGTTCCCCTTTCTTCTCCTGGGAGGGGTGTCTGAGTCACAGAAGTGTGGGGACCATCAGGTCGTTGCTCCCTCTGCTTCTGTTGTGTCCTCCCTCCCCATCTCGGTGACATTTTTTGGCCGGGTCCACATCTCACTCAGTACGTCCCTAGCAGAGTGGCTAGTGGGAGGGCTCAGTCATTGCGGGGTTGACTGTGGGCCGCAGCTATGCCTCGTCACCTGCTGGGATGTTTCGTGTCGTCTAGATTCAGGATGCCCAGGCAGCAATGAGGCTGTACGTCATGGTGAAGAAGGAGTGGGAGAGCATGGCCCGAGACAGGCGTCCCCTGCTGACCGCTCCAGACCACTGCAGTGACGACAGCTAGCAGCCCTGCCCTGCTGCTGCTGCTGCCCCCCTACAGAGGCAATGTGACCAGTCACAGGGACAGATCACATCTCCCCACAGTGTCTACTCTGGTGAAACCTTTTCAGAATCATGGCAGAGGGGCATGGCGTGGTGCTACTGAGAACGTCCTCCTTCCTCTTGACTTTGTGGTCTGAGACCTAGTCTTACTGTCCATGTGTGTTTGGGCCCGGATGGTCGGGGTGGGGAGCAGGGAGGAAGCCAGGATGTGGACAGCAGGGGCTGCCATGAGCATGCCTGGCCATGCTTCACCAACTGCTGACTGCCTGGGCGAGGCGAGGATGGGGCCTCTGGGCCGCCAGCTTGTACAGTGCTGTCACCGCCCATCTTCGGTGACCAGTCACCCTGGGGTGAGGTGCTCAGCACCTTCCTCTTGGGGGGCCACATTTTCCTCCTTTGTCTTAGGGGACATAACAAGCTCCGCTGGGCTTGAGGAGCCCAGACCCGGTGTCTGCAGTCAGCTCCTGAGACATGGCTGGCCGGCACCACAGGTGTTACATCAGGGCCTTCCTGTGGCTGTTTGGACTTTGAGCGTTTATCTAAATTGGCCCAGGGTTGGCTGGTGGGTCACCCAGCAGAGGCTTCTCCCCATAGCGCAAGGATGTGTCGCCTGGGCACAGTGACCACGGTTATTCCTGGAGGTCGGCAGACGTGCCGACCTTGGGCTATTTGAGCTAGAGAAGCTATGTGATGCTAGCCGGTGGCTTGCTTGGCTAGGCCCCGGTTTGAGACTCCCCTGGGAACTAGAGTCAGGAACAGCCAGTGGCACTGACTAGGGGATGGAGTCCAAGGCGTTATTGAGCCACCTGACAGCTGGAACAGGTGCAGAACAGGTGCAGACGCACCGAGGATGTGATTTAAAATAAATGCAGGCCGGGCGCGGTGGTTCAAGCCTGTAATCCCAGCACTTTGGGAGACCGAGATGGACGGATCACGAGGTCAGGAGTTTGAGACCATCCTGGCTAACACGGTGAAACCCCGTCTCTACTAAAAAATACAAAAAAAGCTAGCCGGGCGAGGTGGCGGGCGCCTGTAGTCCCACCTATTCGGGAGGCTGAGGCAGGAGAATGGCATAAACCCGGGAGGCGGAGCTTGTAGTGAGCTGAGATCCGGCCACTGCACTCCAGCCCGGGCGACAGAGCAAGACTCCGTCTCAAAAAATAAATAAATAAAAAATAAAATAAATGCAGTTGTTTACTTTGAATGGAACCTATGGAGGCTCAGTGTTGACTCTCATCTAGAATGGTCTGGGAGGACTTCCATGTCCAGGGCGAGGTCTATAGAGACTGCAGAATTAAGGACTCCACTGGCCAGTCACGGCGTCTTGCCAGAAACGATTAAGGCAGAAACTGGCCTTGGGCCTCTTTATTAGTCACCTAAGAGGAATGTGAGGTGTGCCTTCTGGTCCCAGACAACCCTCCCCCCCGCCCCAAGGGAAACAGTGGCCCATGGAAAGGGAAGGGCAGGGAGAAGGCACACATGGAGGAGGGGCCTGTGGGGTGTCTGTCTTCTCCCCAACATCAGGGCTGAGCTGCTGCTCCGCCCGGGGGGCTGGGAGAGGTGGCCGCCTCCAGCCTCAGGAGCACTTTTTCTGCGTAAGAAACCAGCTCCTGGAAGGAGGAAGCAGGCAGGTCAGTTTTCATGGACAGTCCCCGGGTCCAGGAGCAGTTATTCATGTGACTCAATCCAGTTGTCATGGACAGGAAACTCGTTGGAGAGGTCTGATTACCCCTCCTGTTTACTATTGATTTTGGCCCAGTCATAGAGACAGAATAATAGGCAGGCAGGAGAGCAGTCTTGAAAACTATACATGTGGAGATCAAGGTCAGTTCCATGCAATCATCTGTTCCAGGCCCCCAGACGTGGTGCACCCCGGCTGGGGGCTTCCACCTGGAGGGAGGCCTGGTTTGCTGAAGGCGTTGCTGTCACTCACCAGGCTGGAGGTGAAGCGCTCCTTGATCTCCTGGACCAGGGCCTTCATACTGCTGGACACCAGCTCTGGCAGGATCTCTTCTGTGGGTGGAGCAAGGAGGTCCTGAGGCCAGAGCCCCTCCTGTGCCCCTTGCCAGGAGCCCCAGAAGGCCAAGGGTGGGTCACAGTCCCCCTTGGGCTTGGCATGCATAGAGCCACCTTGCAGTTCTGGAGCCCCATGCGTCCCCCTCAGCCAGGACAACCCCTGGTGTTCAGGAGATGCCAAATTGTGTGGGAAGTTTCAGAGGGCTGAGAAGTGGGGTTGAGCCTGTCTTCTGTGCGCTCCTTCCCTGTCAGTTGCAGGGGGAGCAGGCACCCCTGACCACTGGGCTCTAGGGGGTGTGATGCGAGAAGGGGTTCTCACCGTAGGAAGCCAAGTGAACCAGCAGCATGCCCACGTTCTCCACCACCTCCGGGTCATCCTTGTGGAGTTGGTAGGTCTCTTTGATGAGGCTGAGGCCACTGCCACCCTTCTCCTGCACCACCATCTTGAAGGCAGCCAGCTCTGGGGGATGGGTGAGAGTGGGTTCATGCCCCACTGTTCCCCTGAAAGGGAAGAGCCTTCTGCCCAGGACAGGCTCACACACAGGGGGCTGGGACAGGACAAGAGACCCAGGGGGCCCCATCAGCTTGGGCGGACCAGCAGGATGGCATGGCCTGAACAGGGCCACACAAGAACAGAGGAGGCAGCCCCCCAAGAGCCAAAGGAGTTGTTGTCACTCTGAGGAAGGTTGGGTAGTACAGAGGTCAAGACCATGAGCCCGGAGTCGCTAGGCACCAGCTGGGGTCTGGGCCGGGCACCAGGTGCTCTGCGAAGGACTGTGCTGTGGGTCGAGCCTCAGTTGTGCTGTGCTCAGCACCGGGCCCAGCCTGTCTTGCTGGGTAACAGGCAGGGTTTGTGTTGTGGGGAATTGGAGACACCGACTCCAGAGCTGTTTTGATCAGTCACGGTGTGCCCACATGTTGGGAAACATGCAGATGTGATGTGTTTATGGACAGAGAGAGGGTCACAGGGTAGCATAATGCAGAGAGAGAATGTATCAAGTGTGCATGGAAGTCTTGATGGTGATTTCTGGATGATTGGACTTTAGATCGTTTTTAATTTATTTTCCTTTTTGATTTCTTCTGTTTTTTGGTTTGTGGCACCTGGCAGATGTAACTGATGGAGGCTGATTCTTGTCCCCACCTGTAGGTGGCAGCCTCGTCCTGTCCCCAGGCTCACCTGACACCTTCACCAGGCTGGCCAGTCCCCGGTAGGCATTGTTCACCAGCAGGACTCTGTTCTGGCACAGCCGGATGCTTTGCAGGAGCAGCGCCACCACTTGTTCAAACTGCCGCTCCTTGATGCAGCCTGCAGAAAGGGGCTGGGCTGCCTTGTACCTGCTGTGTGCGCGAGGCCCACGGCTCCCCAGCCCCAGGGGCCCAGGGCGCCCACCCAGCTCACCCAGTAGGGACAGCAGCCAGAAGACTCCGCAGCTGGCTTCCGCCATTTCCCCATCCGCAGGGTAGGTGGCCAACACCTGGCTGATGAGGTCCGGGACCTTCTCCAAAGGGGCCTTGTTCACAATGATACCTGGAACCAGGACAGGGATGGACGGGGACACCCAGGCTTTGGTTGTGTGCAGGGAGGCCTTCCACCCCCAATCTGCTGCCTTCCTCCAGCTAAGGACAAGAGCAGAAATGGGGTGGGAGAGGTCAGCTGTCCTCAGAGAGTTGCGGGGATTAGCCCAGGAGAGGCTTGGAGAGTCCCACACTTTGGGTGCTGGCAGGGTTGTTGGGTTTCCTGGGCTTTCCATGGTTTGGAGCACTCTTTTTCCTGGGGCACTGGAGTGCCAAGATGGGGTCTAGAGGAGGGGAAGCAGCACAGGCCGGAGGGCCCCCCTACTGTGAATCAAAAATCAAAACAGGGCATCCAGCACCACCGCTGTCCCCTGGATCCAGGACTGCCTGGAAAATTCCAGGACGTTTCCCTGGGCAGGAGGCACTTAAAACTGAGGGGTCTGCCCATTGGGCAAGAAGTCCTGAAGCCTGGCCTCTGTGAGAAGGCCTTTCCTCCCCCACCTTTTCTCTCTCCTTGATTTTCTTCTGTTGCAGGCTCTCAGAAGAGCCTTTCCCAGACCATGGCTGTCGTGCTTCGGGGACAGGACATGGAGGTCCTCAAAGGCTCTCAGGGGCAGTTGGGGAGCGACTAGGGGAGGGCTCCCAGCCCCGGTGGGACAGCAGAAGGAGGGCCCCTCACCATCCAGCAGGAGGGCCCAGAGCAGGCCCAGGCCACTGACGCAGACGTCCCTGTTTTTGAGGGAGCTGTTGAGGTGCTCCAGGATGTGCTCCAGCAGCCCGGCGTTCTGCAGCTCCTCTGACACTGACTCTGACTCTGTGGGTGGGCCAGAATGAGGGCCCCAGGGCCTCTCCCTCCAGGAAGCCTTCCTGCCTCTGTTGTCCTTGGGCACTGCAGTCCCATTTGACCTGCGACCTGAGGGGTGCCTGCTCTGGGCCAAGTCATGTGCACTCAACGGAGCCCTGAACAGGAGGACATGGGACTGGCCCCAGAGGAGTCTGTCCATCTCATGGGCCACCAGTCCCAATAGCTGCCATCCCACTAGCAGGCTGGGTCTGACCTCTGTAGCTTCCCATCCAGGGGGCCTGGCCCTGCCTCCTGGGCCCACAGAGCCGGACTGTGCCTTCCAGGATGGAACCATGACGGGGCCCTATCCTGGTAGGATGAACTGACATCCATTTTGCCTGATGGTTCCAGCTGACATCTATTCCTAGTGCCTCCTTTCACTCCCAAAAGTGAGATCAGTCGTGTATGATCAGCTATCCAGTCTGTGCAGTAAAGAGGGTGCTGGGACCCAGCCCTGACCTGTGCTGCATGGGACTGCTGGCGGCTGTCCTTAGGCTCTCTCAAGGCCCAGCTTCCTGTTGGGGAGAACAGTGCCCACCCAATTTGTGGGTGAGGCTGTGAGCGTTCTGTGTGGCTCTCTCCTTCCCACAGTCCTGGCTGGCGGCTTCAGAAGCCTACTGGGCCTTTTGGAATGGAGACACAGGGCATTTGCCCTCCAGCCTCCCAGAAGGGGCAGGAAGTGTGGGAAATAGATATCGGTGTGAAGCCCACAGCTGCGCCTGGCATGTCTGTAGAGGGAACCAGTGACTTAAAGAGTGGAAGCTTGTCATCAAGATGGAAAAGGATGCGGCCAGCATTTGGGGTGACCGAATGCAGATGGCCAAATGCCACTGTGCATCTCAGGAGGAGGCCCAGCCCTGTCCTGTCCAACCCACCAGTACCCCAAACCAACCCTTCCCGAGACCCCTGGGAAGGGCTGTCCTGGAGTGTGGGTGGGGCAGGAGGTGGCTGGCAGACACACCCTGGGTTGTGGTGATGGCTAGCAGGCTGTAGACCAAGACAAGGAGCGACTCCTCCTCGGGGTAGCTCCGAAGAGCACTCAGCACGGCGGAGGTGATGGCTTGGTTGCAGGGAGCCTTGGCTTCCGGGTGGTGCACCAGCGCTGCTCGGGCCAGAGGAAGACACCTGGGGTTAGCCCCACAGCTGGGGCGTGGGACGAGGCTCACAGGTTGGGGGATAGCATCTCCACTTTGCATGAAGGAAACCGAGGTCTGCTTTGTTCTCGTGGCCTAGAGCAGGCCTCCGTGAATCCGTGTGTGCTAATGGAGTGAAGGGCTAGAGGGGAGCCCTGCCTGGCCAGGCCACCCATCCTGGTCCCTGGGAGCCGGCCAGGCAGCACTGAACACAATTTCAACATTATATGGCACTCCAAACTTCAACAGTGAAACTGGAAAGGTGGGCGGGCATGGTGGCTCATGCCTGTAATCCCAGAACTTTGGGAGGCTGAGGCGGGTGGATCATGACATCAGGAGTTCAAGACCAGCCTGTCTGACATGGGGAAACCCGTCTCTACTAAAAATGCAAAAATTAGCCAGGTGTTGTGGTGGGTGCCTGTAGTCCCAGCTACTCAGGAGGCAGAGGCAGAAAATCGTTTGAACCCGGGAGGTGGAGGTTGCAGTAAACCGAGATCGTGCCACTGCACTCCGGCCTGGGTGACAAGCAAAA
>NC_045447.1:4893590-4902404 GCF_002776525.5 Piliocolobus tephrosceles
TTTTAACAACCCAGGTCTCTCATAGGAGGCTCAAACTGTCAGCTCCAGCCTCTTCCATCAGGGCAGGTGAAATCAACTCAGCACCGTCCTCCTACCAGCCCTCTTCAGAGGATGCAACCCATCCTCCCTGGGTGTCACTCCAGAGGACCTCGTGTCCAGCTCCTTGCTTCATAGCTGGGAAACTGGCGGGAGCAGCAGGAACTTGTCTAGGGCCACAGAGCAGGCAAAAAGCAGGCATGGGTGGGATCTGTATCTCTAGGCTCCTGGCCTATGCCCTCTGCCATCCAGGATGGGGTCCAATGGGCACAGGATGGCATGGGCTGTCCAGAGGGTCAGATGCCAACCAGATAACAGGTGGGGACGGAGCTAGGCCACCAGGAGTGTCTCCCCCACCTGGCCTGGCCCTGGCATCCACCTTGGCCTAGAAGGTGCAGCAGCAGGGAGCAGGGCATGGATTCCCACAACCCACCCGGCCCGGAGCCCACCTTGGCCCAGGAGGCACAGCTGCAGGAAGGAGTGCACAGCCTCCCTGACCCCACCTGGCCTGGTTTGGCACCCACCTTGGCCCAGGAGGTGCAGCATCAGGGAGCAGGCACACAGCTGGATGTCAAGGACCCTGTCATGCAGCTGCATGGTTGTGACCACCACCTCCACCAGCTCCGGGGACCACTGCAGACCTGGCAGGGTGGGCGGCACAGGGGAGACTCATTTTGGGCAAGGTTGGGGGCGTATAGAGCAGACCAGGGCCCCCAGAGGCTGGTGGGAGCCTGCAGGGCCCTAGGTGGATGAATAGAAGGGGGAAGGACAATGAGGATTAGTGTTAGGTCTGTGGAGTGCATGCCATGTCTGCCACGGGTGCATGTTCTGTGCTGCCCACAGCCCTGTGAAGTGGCCCCTCCCGGGACTGCCCTCCTTGTGCAGATGAGGAACCTGGGGTCAGTGGGATGAAAGCACCTGCTCTTCAGCAGTTTGAAACCAGCCAGTCTACTCCAGAGCCCTTGGCTGCAACTGCCTTGAGGGTGGGCGTGGGTGGGCCCCATCCACCCTGCCACTGTGCCAGGAACTGTTGTGGGCTGGGGACTGGGTGAGGGGCAGTGGCCAGGCAGCCATCCCTCCACTGTTGGCTCGTGAGAGCAACAAGGATGAAGTCCTGGCACCCGGAGTGCGGAGCGAAGCAAGGTAGCGCCCCTCCCCACCTTTTTTCTTTTTTTTTTTTGGGACAGTCTTACTCTGTCGCCCAGGCTTTTCTGTGGCATCATCTCAACTCACTGCAACCTCCACCTCCTGGGTTCAAGCGATTCTCCTGCCTCAGCCTCCTGAGTAGCTGAGATTACAGGCATGCACCACCACATCTGGCTAATTTTTGTATTTTTAGTTGAGACAGGGTTTCACCATGTTGACCAGGCTGGTCTTGAACTCATGATCTCAAGTGATCCGCCCACCTCGGCCTCTGAAAGTGCTGGGATTTCAGGCATGAGTCACCGTGCTCAGCTGCAAGCCCATTTCTAAGCAAGACGTGGAGCGAGGTGTGGTTCCGGGTAGTGGGGAAGACCTACCCTTTGGGATGGGGCCCAACAACTTCCCTAGTTTCCCCAGGGAGGCAAAATCTGTCTTCCCAGGGACTCCGTCCTGGTCACAGCTGAGCTACAAAAGGGGTCGGAAGAGGAGGAGGGGAGGGAGGGAATGGTAAATTAGGCCCATATGAGGCCTCTGCCACCTACTCGAAGGCCAGGGCTGGGCCTTGTCATCTCTGAGGCCTGAGCCACTGCAACAAACCTCAGTGGATTCCTAATCCAGGTCTGATGGATAGATGGACGGATGGATAAATGGATGGATGGATGGATGGATGGATGGATGGATGGATGGATGGATGTGTGAAAGTAATGTTCAGGCAGGTGAAAAAGGTTGAATGATTTTGTGAAAGTATGTTTTGACACACGTTTTAAAAAGTGGCCGGGCACGGTGTCTCATGCCTGTAATCCCAACACTTTGGAAGGCTGAGACAGGCAGATCACCTGAGACCAGCCTGGCCAACATGGTGAAATCGCCTCTCTACTAAAAATACAAAAAATTAGCCGGGTGTGGTGGCATGCACCTGTAGTCCCAGCTACTTGGGAGGCTGAGGCAGGAGAATCACTTGAACCCAGGAGGCGGAGGTTGCAGTGAGCCAAGATCACACCACTGCACTCCAGCCTGGGGGATAGAGTGAGACCCTGTCTCAAAAAAAAAAAAAAACCCCACTGCTTTTCCCAACACTCTCCATGAATGAGCAGTAACAACCTTTTTTAATTTGGTTTTGTTTTCTGAGACAGGGTCTTCTAGGCTGGAGTGTGGCGGCGCAAGCATATCTCACTATAGCCTCAATTCCCTGGGCTCCAGCAATCCTCCTGCCTTAGCCTCCAGAGTAGCTGGGACAACAGACCTGTGTCACCACACCTGGCTAATTTTTTATTTTCTGTAGAAACAGGCTCTCCCTTTGTTGCCCAGGCTGGTCTTGAACTCCTGGGCTCAAGCAGTCCTCCCGCCTTGGCTCCTCAAGGTGCTGGGATTACAGGCGTGAGCCACTGTGCCAGGCCATGCATTCTTTTTTCTTTTTCTTTTTTTTTTTTTGAGACGGAGTCTCGCTCTGTCGCGGCCCAGGCTGGAGCACAGTGGCCGGATCTCAGCTCACTGCAAGCTCCGCCTCCTGGGTTTACGCCATTCTCCTGCCTCAGCCTCCCAAGTAGCTGGGACTACAGGCGCCCGCCACCTCGCCTGGCTAGTTTTTTGTATTTTTTTTAGTAGAGACGGGGTTTCACCGTGTTAGCCAGGATGGTCTCGATCTCTTGACCTCGTGATCCACCCGTCTCGGCCTCCCAAAGTGCTGGGATTACAGGCTTGAGCCACTGCGCCTGGCCCATGCATTCTTAATAGGTGGGCAATTTGCTGTATCTATGAAAATTTAAAGTATTCACACCCTTGAACATCTACGAATCTGTGCTACAGAAACATAAGCACACAGATACATATACACCAGGGTGTCTGTTCCAGTATCATTCATAATAGTGGAAACTGAGAAACAACTCACATACCCCTCATAGAGACAGTGGGGTAGATGGGATGTCTATGGCTCCATTAAAATCATGTGAGGGCTGCCACGCCACCCATTCCCCTTCTCTGCTGCCTTCCCCAGGCAGATAGCAGAGACACGGGACACTTCTGGGGACACATGCACACCTCCACACTGCACTAAAGCACTGGCAAGGAGAGCCCAGGGTGAGGGCCAGCCCCAGCTCCCCGCGGGCCGGACCATAGCTTCTGCCCCTAGGGGAGCAGCTGGGAAAGAGGTGCAGGGTGAGGCCTACCTAGCTGATCTGCAGGCAGTTTCAGAAGCCTCTTCATGGCCCTGAACTGGACTTCGGGCCAGCCAGAGAAGTTCTGCATGACCTCTGCAGGGACAGGAAGGCAGGGGAGGGACCTTTCTGAGGACCAGGGCCTCAGGGCCCTGTCTCTGGGCACCACACTGGCCTGGCTGCTGTGTGTGCACCCCTTCCTCGGATCTACAGGTTCAGGATGGGGGGGGGGCTGTTACCATCCCCACTTTACAGATGAGGCCACTGAGACCAAGTGACTTTTCCTTAATAGAACCCAAGTCTCTGTCTTGGAGCACACAAAGAGTGGAGCGCACTTCCACTCATCCTGGGCACATGGGAGGCACACAGGGAGTGGTGCTGTGTGAGGAAGACGCCCCGGGACCACTGTGTGCCACCAGGCTGTGGAAGCAAAAGCAGAGGGTTGTGGGAGGCGCGGGCAGCAGTGACTAGGCCACTGAGCTACACAGAGGATTTGTGTAGCAAGAGCGGAGGGAAAACAGGTTGGGGCCAGGCTATGGAGAGGAACTTTGTGTTACAGGTAGTTGGGAGCTATGGAGGGTATTTGAGCAGAGCGGTGTCCTGGGCAGTGTGTAGGGATGGATGGAGGGAAACTGTTCCTACCCACTGGTCATGCGTGTGGAGCAAGGCCAGGGGCATAAATAATGAACCCTCTGGAACTAAACAATAGGATGCTAAGGCCATGGATAGGAGCTGTCTGTCCCCCGCATCACATCACCTAAAATGCTGGCCACGTTGCCTTCTAACAGCATGTCAGTGATGGACGCAGGCACCATCTGCCGGTGCAGGGTCAGAGAGATGCACGAGGACTTGAAGGAGCCGCCCACGAAGGTGATGTGCACCACGTCCCTAGCAGAGGAGCAGAGAGGGCTGAGTAACCCAGCAGCGCCCCCTGCCGCCTCCCCGTGGGGCTCTCCCTCTGCCTCTGGCTCCGGGCTGCCCATTGGTGCGGACGCCGGACACTGACCTCCGTTTTGGGATCCATTTGGCAGGGTCTCTCATAGTGTTCCCAGTGTGTCCGACAAGCACCCCAGCAATTCCACACCCAGGGAAGTACTCCACGGAGGCAGGGCCTCAGCTCATAGAGCTGGGGGACAGTCCCGGACCCTGGCATTTTTGCCCTTGTGGTCCCCTGCCTCCATGGAACCATGAAAACCCAGATTTTACAACTGCATTGGTATAAAGATGGATATGACCCAGGCTGGATTCCGTGCTATATTGTTGGGGTTTTTTTGTTTTGTTGTTGTTGTTGTTGTTTGTTTGTTTTTTGAGATGGAGTTTCACTCTTGTCGCCCAGCCTGGAGTGCAGTAGCACGATCTCGGCTCATTGCAACCTCCGCCTCCCAGGTTCAAGCAATTCTCCTGCCTCAGCCTCCCGAGTAGCTGGAACTACAGGCGCCCGCCACCATGCCTGGCTAATTTTTTTTTTCTATTTTTAGTAGAGATGGGGTTTCACTCTGTTGGCCAGGCTGGTCTCGAACACCTGACCTCAAGTGATCTACCCACCTCGGCCTCTCAAAGTGCTGGGATTACAGGCGTGAGCCACCGTGCCCGGCCTGGATTATTTTTTATTTTTGAGATGGAGTCTCGTTCTGTCGGCCAGGCTGGAGTGCAGTGGCACGATCTTGGCTCACTGCAACCTCTGCCTCCTGGGCTTGAGCGATCCTCCTGCCTCAGCCTCCCCAGTAGCTGGGAACACAGGCATGCACCACTATACCCAGCTAATATTTTTGTATTTTTAGTAGAGACAGGGGTTTCACCATGTTACCCGGGCTACACTCGAACTCCTCAGCTCAAGTGATCTGCCCGCCTCGGCCTCCCAAAGTGCTGGGATTATAGGCATGAACCACTGCACCCGGCCAGTGTTATGTATTTACTTTTGTCTTCTGATTTTAAAACAAGTTAGAATGAAAAATTTAAAGGTGACCATTGTCTTTAGGAATTTTTTTTTAATGTAGAATGAAAATTTTTTTCTGGAACCCTAAAAGTGTCGTGGGTCCTGGAGGCTGTGCCTCCTGTGCCTTCTGGGAGTCAGTTTGCTCACTCCAGTGTTCAGAGAGGTGCATTTGGGATCACTCGCCGCAGCATGGTTTGGGAGCGCCAGAACTAGGAAAAGCCCAGCAGTGCAGGGATAATTAGGGCGTCCGTGATGGAGTTCTTTGAGGTGTTACAAAGCCAACTAGTTGTGCTTGTATTAGGGTGGAGAGATGTTGAAAGATAAATCCATAGGTTAAAATAAACCCCAACCCTGAGCTCACTTTATCGTTATTCGATCCGAGGGGTCGATCTGGAGCATCCCGGGCAGAAGATTCCCGAAGGTTTCTGCATCTGGGATCTGCTTCTCCTCCATTGTCTTCAGGACGGTCTTCAGGCTGCCCGGGCTCTGGCGGAGGGACTTCCGCAGATACATGGCTTCTGTGCTCTGCACGGAGAGAGGACAGCTCTGTGCATTACCTTAAGTAAATGGAAACTAGGCCCCAGCATGGGCAGAGGGCGACCAGGGACCAATAAATCCAGGAGGAGACCAGGGAGAGCCAGGTGTGGCCACTGCCTACAAGAATGCCCAGAGACCCCAGGGGCCCTGAGCTCTTCCATAAAAAGAAATGGAGTTTTGGAGAAGCCAACGGGTTGTCTCCCAGGGTAGAGTCCTGCCAAGAAAGCCCCCTGATCTAGACCCAGCCAGTAAGACAGCATGCCCATTTCACAGAGTGTGAGTGTGTCCAGGGTCACGCTGCCTGGGCTGGGGCTGGAGTTCAGGCTATTTCCAGGATGTCACACAGCCTCTATAGTGGGAAGGCTCTCATTTCCCTGGGAGTCTTCCAAAGGAAGGGAGTGGCAAGGTGCTTCTCAGAGGTGAGTCTGGGGGTCTGGGAGAGCATGAGGAACCTGGGCCCAGCCAGGTGTCTGTCCTTTCTGGGGCCCTTGGTGCCTGCAGGTGGTGCTGCGGAGAAGGGGAGCTTCCTTGTTTGGGGCATGGCAGGCCTTCCCCACTTTCTCTTCTGCATATAGAGGATAGGAAGCAACAGGCTGGACTTTCCTGCCTCCCTGCAGCCAGAGTGACCTCGGAGTGCTCACGGGGCCAGTGGGGCCCTCTGCCTCCCCTCCTTCCTGCCCACAGGCTGTGGCCATGGTGCAGGGGCCCCAGCAGGGATGAGAGAAAGAGGTACGTGCTAAGGATGTGCAGGAGGAGAGAAGGCGCCTCCACCCCAGCCTGGGGCTTGTGCATGAGGCAGCCGGGTGTGTACAGGTCCACGCTGGGTTTCCGTTGCTTGCAACTCCGTGCAGCCTTCATGCTCACAAGGGCACCTGAACTTGGCTTTTTTCCATTAAGAGTCAGTGACACCACCTGGGCACCTGAACTTGGCTTTTTTCCATTAAGAGTCAGTGACACCACCTGGAGGGCTGCTGCGAGGGTTGCGTGGGATGGTCTGAATATTACCACTGCTGTCACCCTGCTAGAGCCCAGCAGGTGCTGCATGCTGGGGGGTTCTGAGGAGGGCAGGCCCGCCACAGGTGGGGGAGGGGGCTCCGTGCAGCCTGCAGAGAGCCAGGGGAAGGGATGTGGAGGGGAGGCAGGGTGAGGCCAAGCCTTCTCCCCAGGCCTGGGTGCGTGGGGAGCAGCATGTGGGGTGTGGGGGAGGGAGGGTGGCTCACATCCATGAAGGAGCAGCTGGTCATGTCCAGAATGATGCAGCCCAGGGACCAGATGTCTGATTTCTGGCTGAAGGAGAAGTTGAGGGCTTCAGGGGCCATCCAGGACTTATGAAAGGGGTCTGTTGGTAAGAGCAAGGTGGGATCCCTGAGTCCTTCGCTCCCTGGGGGCAGGGGCTTGACAGAGTCATCCTGCCTAGCATTGTATCCCCTGTGGTGGCCCCTCACAGGCAGTTTGAAACACAACATGAGCCCTGCAGCTCCTCTTCTCAGAAGAGGTGGAGAATATTAACTGTGGGGAGGAAGAGGCCCCAGTCAGCAGGAGCTTTGTGTTGATCTGGAGCCACTGAAGCTGTCCATCTTGGCGGGTGCCCACCAGGTTGGCCCGTATGGGTAGTGTGTCTGTGTGCCCAAGATGGCTGTAGAAGGAGATGGAAGAGGCACGTGCCAAGAAACTGTGCACCCCTCTAAACTTCTTGCCCCCTCTAAATGTCAGGACCTTGGGGGCAAAGTTACAGTTGCTCTGCCCTACTTTCTAAACTGGAACCCCAGACAGGGAGGCAAAAGAGCAGACTCCTCTGAGTCCATCAGTCCCTGGTTGGCCTCAGGCAGCCCCCCCTTCTCTGGACCTCCATTCCCCAGCCCAACAGTAAAGAGCTGGACTCCAGGGACGCATGCCATCTATACCTCCAATAGAAACAACCATCTGCCCGTCTGTTCACCCATCCATCCACACACATCCCATCCATCCATCCATCCACCCACCCACCCATCCATCCATCCACCCACCCACCCATCCACTCACCCACCTACCCACTCATTCACTCACTCACTCACCCATCCATCCACACACCCACCCATCTACCCACACACCCACCTATCCATCCATTCATCCATACACCCACCCAACCACACATCCATCCACACATGCACCCACCCATCCGTCTACCCACCCAACCATCCGTCCACAACCCATGCACTCACCCATCCGCCCACACACCCACCCCTCCAACCACACACCCATCCATCCATCTACTCACTTACCCATCGATCCATCCATCCATCCACTGACCCACCCACCACCCATCCATCCACTCACCCACCCACCTGCCCACCCACCCATCCACTTACCCACCCTCCCATCCATCCATCCACTCATCCACTCATCCATCCACTCACCCACCCACCCACTCATTCACTCACTCTCACTCATCCACCCACCCATCCATCCACACACTCACCCATCTACCCACACACCCACCAATCCATCCATTTACCCACCCACCCACACATCCATCCACACACACCCCCACCCACCCACCCATCCATCTACTCACCTACCCAACCATCCACAACCCATGCACTCACCCATCTGCCCATACACCCACCCATGCAACCACACACCCATCCACCCATCTATCCATCTACTCACCTACCCACCCATCCACTCACCCACCCATCTATCCATCCATCCATCCATCCATCCACTCACCCACCCACCTACCCTCCTATCCATCTATCCATCCATCCATCCATCCATCCATCCACCCACCTACCCACCCTATTCATCCATCCATCCACCCACTTATCCATCCATCCACCCACCCATCCATGCACTCACCCACCATCCACTTACCCACCCACCTATCCATCCATCCACTCACCCACCATCCATCCACTCACCCATCCATCCATCCATCCATCCACTCACCATCCATCCATCCATCCATCCACTCACCCACCATCCATCCACTCACCCACCTAACCACACACCCACCCATCTATGCACCCA
>NC_045447.1:4902414-4910326 GCF_002776525.5 Piliocolobus tephrosceles
CCATCCACTCACCCACCTAACCACACACCCACCCATCTATGCACCCATCTACTCATTCATCTTCTGTCTACCAAGGACAGAGTGCAACCAGCCACTACCACCCTGGGACTCTGGACTCCGGACTCCTCCTCTGTGGTTACTCTCTCCAGCTTCATTTCTCCGGCCATCTTTTCAAAGGAACGAGAACTCGTCTCCCCTTGCCACCCACCCCAGTCATCTCCTGGGTTGTTTTAGGACTCAGTGATCTACACGCAGTCAGTGCGTGGCACCCACAGACCCTCCGTCCTGGGCATTTTCATTTCCTTCCTTCCGAAGCTTGCTTTTCCCTCCCTGAGAAGCAACATTTTCTGGGGTACCACAGACAACCACGACTTTGTTTCTCTCAAATGTTGGGTGTCTTTGGGGCCCTGCCTCTGCCCCTGGTGGTGGCACACCTGCTCAGTTACAACCCAAAAGAGGTCTCTTTGGGGTCCACACAAGGCGAGGGCTTTGTGGGGACCTTCTGAGCAAACAGCTGTTTGATGTTGCCTCACTCCAGCACCCAGAGTGGCCACCACCGTCTGGATTCTAGGCGCCAACCCCCTCTCCCATGACTTAGGGGAGCCCCTGCCACCTTCCTCCGCACGGATATTCCATTTGGCTTTGTTCGTCATTAGCACGTTGGAGCTCAGGTCCTGCAGTTTGCAGTGGTCACTGCTGACGAGGATGATGTTGGAGGGTTTGAGATTCCTGAAACCAAGAGGGGGGTTCACCTCTGGGTGCCGGGGGCCACCTGGGCAGCCACCACCCCCAACCCCAGGTGGGACCAACGTGTGTGCTGAGCCTGACTCTCTGTTCCCTGCCCCACCCGATTCTGAGGCAGCAGCCCACACCCTCCTCCCCTCCACAAAATGCCCCATCTCAGCCTACTTTTTAAGCAGTTGTTTCCTATGTACAGAAATGTACTCAATTATTTTAAACCGAGGGAAGAATCTCCAACCACAAGTAGGAACACACCCAACACCCGGAAAAGGTCCCTTGGTTGACATGTTCACCTCCTTAGATAGCTCAGCTATACATTTGACTGGGTATTGATTTTTGGCCATTGTGCTATGTCTGGTGACATGACACTGAATGTGGAATGTGAAGCATTCCCTTTGTACATATGGTCTGCATGGTGTGTGTGTGTATGTGTGTGTGTGTATCTGTGTGTTTTAAGTCAGGGTTGCCCAGGCTGAAGTGCAGTGGCACCATAATAGCTCACTGAAGCCTCAAGCTCCTGGCTTCAAGCAATCCTCCCACGTCAGCCTCCATGTTGCTGGGACCACAGGCATGTGCCACCACGCCCAGCCACATGGTTTCCCTCTTCCTCTTTAAATAAGATATTGGTGTTCAAAATTGGAGCCATCTCCCAGCCCCTTCAGACCATGGATTCTCCAGCCTGATGCTGTGCCGCGGGGTGGTCAAAGGCTCAGCAGGGCCCACTCAGCCCACACTGGCCCCACGGCAGGCAGCCTGGTCTCTCCTCCTGGCAGGGCAGTTGCCTCCTTCCTTTCCATGAACTCTAGAGCAGCCCGCCTGAGTAGTGCACATCCCATGCAGCCGTGCGTGTGCACATAGCTTGAGACCACTTGGAAGAGCCTCTTTTGAGCCCAGGAGGAGGTCTGGAAGGTCCCCATCCTATCCTGGCTGTACTGGCCCAGTGCGCCTTTCTCCCCATATCCTGCCCACGCGCACTGGCACCTGAGTGGCCTCAGTGCCTTTTCTCCCGAAGCAGCCCACCAGTCCAGGGAGGTCAGGGGCCCCACTCACCTGTGGATGATGTCAAAATGGTGCAGGTATTCCAGCGCGTCCAGCACCTGACCCAGCACATTCTGCATCCACTGGGGGAGAAGCAGGGGGTGCCAGGATGGGAGGGGCACCCTGTGCTGCTTTCAGGGGGGTGACACTCAGAGCAACCAGCAGGATGGTGGTGTATTCTCTCCCTGCATCTTGAGACAGGCCTGAAGCCAGCCAAGCGCTCAGGGTGGAGGAGGCTTCAGTGTGGTGGCTCTCCAGATGGTAAAGCCGCGACGGCAGCCAGAAGGACTCTGAGTTTCCAGACTCCACACTGCTGTCTCTATACCAGAGGCCCCGGGTGCTGCAGGGCCCCATCCCTGCACCCCACCCTGTGGCCCACACTGCCCCACACTTGCCGGGAGCTGGAGGCAGATCGGCCTTGCGGGTATGGGAGGGGTGGAAGCCTTTAGTGCCTACTCTAAGTCATTCTAATGAAAAGAACCCTGAGAGAATGCTGGGAGTGTTCGGCGTCAGAGACAAGCTCCATCAAGTACCCAGGGCGGTGGTTCTGAAGCTGGGCTCCTAGGGTCCCTAGATTCAGGGCCACCCTGGGGTGTCAGAGAGGGGCTGAGGGGGCAGGACGTGGGCATCCTCCCACTCTCCCCAGTTAGAGTAGGTCTGCTGCACTTACTGGGTTTCTGGGAACATTTCGTGTTTTAAGGGCTTCACTCACAAAGTCTGAAACTCATTTCGGGCCTGCCTCTGAGGCCCACGGTAAGAGAAGAGCTGTGTGCCCCGAAGAGCCCCTCAGGGGCACACGGTCCCACGAAACCCAGTTCTCAGGGCAAAAGCAGGCAGCATTCTTCTGGGGGAGATGAAAGATCTAAATGCGAAGGCAAAAACGACCAAGCTTCCAGAACGGAGGAGAGTATCTTCATGACCTTGGAGCACAAAAGGCTTCCTAAACTCCAAAGGCACTAACTATAAGAGACAGCATTGGGAAAGCGAACTTCATTACAGTTAGGACTTTCTGTCATCAAAAGACATCATTAAGAAAGTGAACTGGTTGGGTGTGGTGGTTCACGCCTGTAATCCCAGCACTTTGGGAGGCTGAGGCGGGCGGATCACTTGAGGTAAGGAGTTCAAGACCAGCCTAGGCAACATAGCAAAACCTTGTCTCTACTAATAATATAAAATTTAGCTGGGTGTGATGGTGGGCACCTTTAGTCCCAGGTACTTGGGAGGCTGAGGCAGGAGAATCGCTTGAACTGGGAGGCGAAGGTTGCAGTGAGCCAAGATCGTGCATTGTACTCCAGCCTGGGCGACAGACTGAGACTCCATCTCAACAACGACAACAACAAGACTGACACAGTGAAGCGCTGGCCGCCATGTGGACCAGGAATGCTCACAACTTGTGAGAGTAAACATGGGGCCAATCAAACCACGTTGGAAATCTGTTTGGAGCATCTACCAAAGCTACACACACACCTACTCTACGACCCAATAATTCCACTCCTAGGTATTCATCCCAGAAAAGTGAGTGCCTTCCAGCAATGCTCATAGCAGCCTTATTCACAATAGCCCCAAACTGGAAGCAGCCCAGATGATTATCCACACAAGACTAGGTAAACAGCCTGCAGCGAGGCCAGGTGCTTATCCACACAAAAGACTAGGTAAACAGCCTGCCGGGCAGCCAGGCAGCAGAGTGGCAGCAAGCAAGGAGCACAGATGATTTGCCGGTGCATGCAGCAGCTGAGGGAAGGAGACTAGACAGGAGCGGCGGCATGCCGGAGGAGTCAATTTACATGAACTTCAGGGACCGATCGGCAGAACAATCTGGAATCATGGTCACCGACTGGGAACCTTCTGTGGTTAGGAATGCCTTCTGCCTTGATCTGGGTGGAAGTTGTATGAGTGCATCAAACTGTGCACTTAAGATCTGCACACGTCCTAGGGTGCAATGCCTCGAGACATACATTTAAGAAAAAAACAAGGCTGGACTCCATGGTGCCTGCCTTCCCGCTGTCACTTTGCCCTGTGCTACAGGGCCTGTGTCCTAGGTGGCCCCCAGGCCTGGTGCCCAGAGGATCTTACCTCAGAGTCAATGATTTCCTTTGCCTTCCTCTTATCCTCAATGACCTCGTGGAAGCTGAGCTTGTTGAACTCCATCACCAGGCAGAGGTACAGAGAAGAGATCTGCTGGGACAGGAGGCCCTTATCCAGGGGATGCCCAGGCCCCTATGCTTCTACAGGCTCGCCTGCTCCAGGGCCTCCCTGCACTCAGCTGCCATCCGCAGTGGTCGTGGGAGCGCTGCCCACTGGAGGGAGCTACAAGCCTCTCCTGCTCCACCTTCAGTTTCCTCTCTCTCCTCTCCCCATTCCCAGGCCCCACCCCCACTCCACACTCCATCCACACCAAGCTACTTGGACTTTCCTGAAAGCTGCACTTGTCCCCTGGCCACTGCACACCTGGACCCCTCTGCCTGGACCACTACCTACCCCCTTCGTGGGGATAACTACTCACCCTTTAGGGCTCAGCTCAGATCCATTTCCTCTGAGGAGCCTGCCCTGGCCAGAGCCCCAGCAGACCAGGGCAGGAGCCCCAGTTCTGTGCTCCCTCCCATAGGGAGATGTCCTCTTGGCTTCTCTGCACCCTCAAGAGCATTAGTGGGTGCTCAGAAAAATCTCTGGGAGTGCATGCAGTGAGGTCCCCTCCCCCAAGACCCAGCTGGAGCAGAAGGAGCACGTGAGGGGTCTTTCCTGCTCAGACCCGGGATTGTTGGCCCCAGGTGGGAACGCCAGTGTGGACATCTCATGCAGGCTGGCGCCCGGCAGAAGGCTTCTCAGCCTCTCTTTACCTCCAGCACCCCTTGTGCCTTCTCAGCCTCCCGCTGTCTGCCTCAGACACATTGGAAGTGACTGGAAAGCTCCTGGCTCCTTGTAAAGACAAGAAGTCATCCAGCCTACAGGACTCGGCCGCCGGACTTGAGTCTCCATCCCCAATCAGCTGTTTACTAGCTTTGTGGCCTTGGAGAGCTCCTGAACCAGAGCCCTAGGCCCCATCAGGAGCACAGGGACCGTGCTTCCTGCCCTGCAGCCCTCCTGGCATGTGATGACGGATGTGGTGCTGGTCAGTAAGCTGCACAGGGGCTGCAGGAGGAAGGGGCGCACAGGCCCAGGACAGCACTTGCGTCGGGTGGCTGTGGAGATGGGGGTCAACTAGCTCCTTCCATGAAAGTAGAAACTCTGTCATCAGAGGAACAGGCTCACCAGGACAAGCTTGGTGGCTGTGTGCAGAGCCCGGGAATCAGGCCCACCTCGCCTGGCCCTCTGACTTGCTCACATACTAGCTGGGTAAACTGGAGCAACTTGTTTCTGTTAGCCTCTGTCTCTTCGTCTGTCAAATGGGTTAAGAACCCCTCCTGGCCAGGCGTGGTGGCTCAAGCCTATAATCCCAGCACTTTGGGAGGCTAAGGCGGGTGGATCACTTAATGTCAAGAGTTCGACACTAGCCTGGCCAATATGGTGAAACCCCGTCTCTACTAAAAATACAGAAATTAGCTGGGCATCATGGCACGCACCTGTAATCCCAGCTACTTGGGAGGCTGAGGCAAGAGAATCGCTTGAACCCGGGAGGCAGAGGTTGCAGTGAGCCAAGATCATGCCATTGCGCTCCAGCCCGGGGGACAATAGTGAGACTTTGTCTCAAAAAAAAAAAAAAAACCCTCCTAATGAGGTTGTTGGGGCTCCTATGAGACTACACACGGAAAGCCCCCAGCATGGTACCTGGCGCCAGTGAGTGTTAGGTCAGGTATGGCCACGTTTAGAGTCACTGCCAGTGCCACACGAGCTATTCTGACGGTGGGGGGTGGGCGTGCTCTGGGCTCACTCAGCTTGGTCCCACAGCCCACCACGCGGCGGCTGAGCCCGTAGATGTCAGCTCTGACCCACCTCTCCATTCCACGTGATGAACAGCTCCCGGTACACAGAGATGTGGGCGTGCCGCAGCTTCAGCAGTGGCATCAGCTGCCAGGATGAGAGCAGAGGAAACGGAGAAGTCAGCGCCTCTTCACGCCTTTCTCAGCTCCGGCTTCTCTGTCACACATCCCAACAAACATGCAAGCCTCGGGCTCCGAGCCGGTCCGGGGAGCGGGCTCAGGGAGGCTGCACGGTGGTTAGGAGCCAGGCAGTCCGATGTGAGTCCTGTCTCCAGCATGTGCTGGCTGTGCTGGGTGACTGGGCCTCATATTGTCATCTGAAAATGGGGGTCCCAGTGGAATCTGCCTCACAGGGATGCCACGGGGACTGAGTGAGCTGTGGCAGGCAGTGCCAGGAAGGTGGGGATCAGCCACAGCCAGGGCTGGCTGGAGGAGGTGGTGCAGCCACTGGGGGGTGGGCCCACGGAGAGGTCCCAGTGCCCCCTGCCCTGGCGGAAAGTGCTTTCAAACATGCCCAAACAGGAGCAGACAGGGCTGCCTTAGAGACATGGAGCCAGACAACTGCTTGTGGTGGAAGGTTGGGTGTGAAAGCAGCTGGCCTAGTGGGCCATGGAATTGAATCAGCAACGTGAAAAGCCGTGGCGGCGTGGGGCTCTGGGTGGGCCCCCATGCTCTTTCTTCCCATTTGTTACCGAGTAGCCTGGGCCCACCACTGTGCTTCAGTCACACTATACACCGAATAATGTTTGCTGGCCAAGCTGCAGAGCCAGCAATTCCAGAAGACAAACAAGTGACCATGAGATAGGAAGGGACACCTTCAAGCTCGTGGGAAATTCAAGAAACACAAAGAAAGGCTACTCAGAGGCTTTGCCAATCAAACCAAAGTGCAGCTGTTATCACTATTATTGTAAATGACTACGCTACTGCTGGGCAGCTCTGAATGATAGAATGAAGGATAATTTACATTTGCTTTGTTAAACAATTCTGGTATGGGCGTGGTAATACATGCCTGTACCCCAGCACTCTGGAGGCCGAGGTGGGAGGATTGCTTGAGCCCAGAAGTTCAAAACTAGCCTGGGCAAAATGGTGAGACTCCATTGCTATTAAAGAAAAAAAAAAAAAAAAGGGTAAAAGCAAAAGAAAACCCAATTCTGTATTTAAAAATTTTCTTCTGTAATTAATAATTTTATATTGAAGAAAAAATATTTAAAAAATAGTTACTGGTAGATTAACCTAGGGACCTGGCCAATATTTATTTATTTTTGAGACGAAGTTTTGCTCTGTTGCCCAGGGTGAAATATAATGGTGTGACCTCGGCTCATTGCAACCTCCGCCTCCCAGGTTCAAGCGATTCTCCCGCCTCAACCTCCTGAAGCAGCTGGGATTACAGGCACCCACCACCATGCCCAGCTAATTTTTTTGTATTTTTAGTTGAGACGGGGTTTCCCCATGTTGGCTAGGCTGGTCTTGAACTCCTGACCTCAGCTGATCCACCCGCCTCGGCCTCCCAAAGTGCTGGGATTACAAGCATGAGCCACTGTGCGCAGCCCAATATTTAAACTTTATGTTCTCTGGGAATATATGTTCTAAGTTGTTGGCACCTGCATTTAGCAGTGAGTGTTTGGGGCATGGCCTCCCTTCACGACCTGGGGCTGCTGGCTTCACAGCTGAGGGAAAACTGGTGCTGATGCTCTATCCCTCCCTCCAGACTTTCCTTCACCCAGGCACTCAACAAGAAGGTACAGAACACAGTCCGTGTATGCTCCATTGAGCTCTTCCAGAGGGGAAACCACCCTGAGAGTTACCTCCTCCAGGGCCTGACTGGCGTGATGGTCATCCATGCATTCCACCTGCAAGGGCACAAGAGCATGAGCTTAATAAACATGTAGCAAAGCATCCCCATTATCACCACCATCACCACCACCACCATGACCGTTACCATCATCACCACAACCACCACTTCCACCACAACCATCACCATCATTACCACAACCACAACCATCACCACCATCACTGTCACCATCACCACCATCATCACCATCATTACCATCATCACCATCACCACCATCACACCACCACCACTACCATTACCACCATGACTCCATCACCACCACCATCACTGTCATCACTATCATTAACATCATCATTACCACCATCATCACCACCATTACCATCACTGCCATCACCACCATCATCACCATCACATCATCACCATC